>NC_092225.1:79810112-79910112 GCF_036320965.1 Panulirus ornatus | reverse complement strand
ATATATATATATGAGGCAAGTGTTTTGGGAGCAGCTGAATGAGTGTGTTAGTGGTTTTGATGCACGAGACCGGGTTATAGTGATGGGTGATTTGAATGCAAAGGTGAGTAATGTGGCACTTGAGGGAATAATTGGTATACATGGGGTGTTCAGTGTTGTAAATGGAAATGGTGAAGAGCTTGTAGATTTATGTGCTGAAAAAGGACTGATGATTGGGAATACCTGGTTTAAAAAGCGAGATATACATAAGTATACCTATGTAAGTAGGAGAGATGGCCAGAGAGCGTTATTGGATTACGTTTTAATTGACAGGCGCGCGAAAGAGAGACTTTTGGATGTTAATGTGCTGAGAGGTGCAACTGGAGGGATGTCTGATCATTATCTTGTGGAGGCTAAGGTGAAGATTTGTATGGGTTTTCAGAAAAAAAGAGTGAATGTTGGGGTGAAGAGGGTGGTGAGTGTAAGTGAGCTTGGGAAGGAGACTTGTGTGAGGAAGTACCAGGAGAGACTGAGTACAGAATGGAAAAAGGTGAGAACAATGGAAGTAAGGGGAGTGGGGGAGGAATGGGATGTATTTAGGGAATCAGTGATGGATTGCGCAAAAGATGCTTGTGGCATGAGAAGAGTGGGAGGTGGGTTGATTAGAAAGGGTAGTGAGTGGTGGGATGAAGAAGTAAGAGTATTAGTGAAAGAGAAGAGAGAGGCATTTGGACGATTTTTGCAGGGAAAAAATGCAGTTGAGTGGGAGACGTATAAAAGAAAGAGACAGGAGGTCAAGAGAAAGGTGCAAGAGGTGAAAAAAAAAAAAAAGGGCAAATGAGAGTTGGGGTGAGAGAGTATCATTAAATTTTAGGGAGAATAAAAAGATGTTCTGGAAGGAGGTAAATAAAGTGCGTAAGACAAGGGAGCAAATGGGAACTTCAGTGAAGGGCGCAAATGGGGAGGTGATAACAAGTAGTGGTGATGTGAGAAGGAGATGGAGTGAGTATTTTGAAGGTTTCTTGAATGTGTTTGATGATAGAGTGGCAGATATAGGGTGTTTTGGTCGAGGTGGTGTGCAAAGTGAGAGGGTTAGGGAAAATGATTTGGTAAACAGAGAAGAGGTAGTAAAAGCTTTGCGGAAGATGAAAGCCGGCAAGGCAGCAGGTTTGGATGGTATTGCAGTGGAATTTATTAAAAAAGGGGGTGACTGTATTGTTGACTGGTTGGTAAGGTTATTTAATGTATGTATGACTCACGGTGAGGTGCCTGAGGATTGGCGGAATGCATGCATAGTGCCATTGTACAAAGGCAAAGGGGATAAGAGTGAGTGCTCAAACTACAGAGGTATAAGTTTGTTGCGTATTCCTGGTAAATTATATGGGAGGGTATTGACTGAGAGGGTGAAGGCATGTACAGAGCATCAGATTGGGGAAGAGCAGTGTGGTTTCAGAAGTGGTAGAGGATGTGTGGATCAGGTGTTTGCTTTGAAGAATGTATGTGAGAAATACTTAGAAAAGCAAATGGATTTGTATGTAGCATTTATGGATCTGGAGAAGGCATATGATAGAGTTGATAGAGATGCTCTGTGGAAGGTATTAAGAATATATGGTGTGGAAGGCAAGTTGTTAGAAGCAGTGAAAAGTTTTTATCGAGGATGTAAGGCATGTGTACGTGTAGGAAGAGAGGAAAGTGATTGGTTCTCAGTGAATGTAGGTTTGCGGCAGGGGTGTGTGATGTCTCCATGGTTGTTTAATTTGTTTATGGATGGGGTTGTTAGGGAGGTGAATGCAAGAGTTTTGGAAAGAGGGGCAAGTATGAAGTCTGTTGGGGATGAGAGAGCTTGGGAAGTGAGTCAGTTGTTGTTCGCTGATGATACAGCGCTGGTGGCTGATTCATGTGAGAAACTGCAGAAGCTGGTGACAGTTTGGTAGTGTGTGAAAGAAGAAAGTTAAGAGTAAATGTGAATAAGAGCAAGGTTATTAGGTACAGTAGGGTTGAGGGTCAAGTCAATTGGGAGGTGAGTTTGAATGGAGAAAAACTGGAGGAAGTGAAGTGTTTTAGATATCTGGGAGTGGATCTGGCAGCGGATGGAACCATGGAAGCGGAAGTGGATCATAGGGTGGGGGAGGGGGCGAAAATTCTGGGAGCCTTGAAGAATGTGTGGAAGTCGAGAACATTATCTCGGAAAGCAAAAATGGGTATGTTTGAAGGAATAGTGGTTCCAACAATGTTGTATGGTTGCGAGGCGTGGGCTATGGATAGAGTTGTGCGCAGGAGGATGGATGTGCTGGAAATGAGATGTTTGAGGACAATGTGTGGTGTGAGGTGGTTTGATCGAGTAAGTAACGTAAGGGTAAGAGAGATGTGTGGAAATAAAAAGAGCGTGGTTGAGAGAGCAGAAGAGTGTGTTTTGAAATGGTTTGGGCACATGGAGAGAATGAGTGAGGAAAGATTGACCAAGAGGATATATGTGTCGGAGGTGGAGGGAACGAGGAGAAGAGGGAGACCAAATTGGAGGTGGAAAGATGGAGTGAAAAAGATTTTGTATGATCGGGGCCTGAACATGCAGGAGGGTGAAAGGAGGGCAAGGAATAGAGTGAATTGGAGTGATGTGGTATACCGGGGTTGACGTGCTGTCAGTGGATTGAATCAAGGCATGTGAAGCGTCTGGGGTAAACCATGGAAAGCTGTGTGGGTATGTATATTTGCGTGTGTGGACGTATGTATATACATGTGTATGGGGGGGGGGGTTGGGCCATTTCTTTCGTCTGTTTCCTTGCGCTACCTCGCAAACGCGGGAGACAGCGACAAAGTATAAATATATATATATATATATATATATATATATATATATATATATATATATATATATATATATATATATATATACAACATAGCTTTTGTACAAGATATGTACAGTGTAAAGAAAAACAATGGCCCTCATCTTCAGAACAGAATTTGGATTTGGAAATGAAATATTTAACGACATTTACATCAAAAAGGTCCTGGGGTAGGCACCTGCTCACAACAAGCTTCATGAAGCTTCGTATCAAAGTTTGAATGGTCCGAAGCTTTCCTGGTATCAACCTAGGTAGTCATATGTTCAGTTTAGTGTTGTTTGCAACCTCGAGCCGACCGGTGAGTAGACTGTCACGAACCTCAGAAGTTATGGGCAACATATCCAGTGATCGAAGAATTATACTTGCAATTAGACTTCCAACCTGAAGTGGTAGTACATGAGCAGTTCCTTGTTGTAAATAGTGGTGACCGTTGGACAGTCGGCAGTATCAACTGATTCGGCGGACATGTTCACTCATGACACTACACCCAACGCCAAGGAAGCAACCAGCCGGCTATCTTCAGGTAATTTATTCTTTTTGCATTTCACTTTCAATGTAATCATTATATTTCACTTTCAATGTAATCATTATATTTCACTTTCAATGTAACCACTATGTTTCACTTTCAATGTAATCACTATATTTCACTTTCAATGTAATCACTATATTTCACTTTCAATGCAACCACTATATTTCACTTTCAATGTAATCACTATATTCTGCTTTCATTTCACAAAACGTCATAACCACTTAACCTCACACAAGTCAGACCCACTTCAGTCTTTCAAATTTACTCCCCCCCCATCCTCCTTGGGGTCCCAAACACCCTAATTGCATCGATGATTTCAGTGTTCTCCTCTTAGTGCTTTATACGGTTATGAATCTTGTGTGGTCCTCCCTCATGCGGCTTCCCTCCCGTGATCCTGTTCGCCAGATCATTACGACTTTCACTGGATTTCTCCCTTGTCATTTCTTGTATTGATATATAATGTGTTGACCTATTATGGGTTCAGGTAACAGACGGCCCAGTGATATAGCTTCCTCCACCACAACCAGAACGCTCAGCCTTCCCTTTCAGAGAGAGAGAGAGAGACGGGGGGAGGGGTTCGTCAGGGGAAGTTGAAGTTCTGAAATGGAAGGATTATGTAGGTGAATGGTGTAGGTTTTATGATGTGTGTCGGAAAGTATTCTGGAATCTTTTTTTGTGTACATTATTGATATACTTGAGCTGTGTGTGACTCCTATCACATCCTACCCTACCCTGTCCATTGGCCTAGTCTTAACCTACCCAGCATCTTTTGCACCTTGTTCACAGGATTTGGTGAAGGGGAGCTGATAATCTCGCCGATATAATCATGATTAAGTCAAAACAAGTGTGATAAGCAAGAACAAATTCTATCTTGGAGAACTTTAGTGGTTTTGTGTTGAAACACGAATGTCAAATTCTCATACAGTGTATTACAACCGGTACATTAATCATGAGACAGGCAATCATATCTGATTGAGCGTGAATATATGTATATCTGATAATAGCTTATAGCGATAATCGGAGGAGTTTTGATCGATAAAACAATTTGGTATGCTTTTGCAAACAGAAAATTTCGCAATTATTGACTTATGTAGGAAGGTGAAGCGAATGGTTGTTTCATGAGATATTTTTAGAATTTACTGAATATTTATCTCCTTTAGGGGAACTAAAAGGTTTATAATAAATGTAAGAATATACGTGTCTATCATCAAGTTTACTGTACACCGTATAGCTCAAAGTGGGGAGGGAGGCGATCGCCTCTTTGTCCCAACCCAACCTACTTGTACTTGCTCTTGGTTCCTAATTATCTTGCTTACCAGCAACATTTACCTACCCCGCTGCTCTCTGTCCTACCTCATCCTCCCACGTTGCCTCTTCCTTGCCCTCACAACAACAGGTAAGTCGTCCATACTGACACACCTTCCTTCGCTCCATTACCTTCCACAGTCGCCTCTCCTGCTGACAATTTTCTCCTTTTTCTTCCAAATCTGTTTGAGTTATTTTTTTCAACATTTACTTAACCACGAAAAATATAACAAAAGATTTGTTCATATTTTGGTAGTATCTAACTGAGGAATCTTTTAGAAAATGCTATCGCTGTTTTCCTTAAGGTCACAGGATGACAGGAACCCATCGGACGTGTTCACCGAGCTGAGCGGAAATTCCACACTCCGGCCGTCCTATTGGCTCACCGCGGGGGAGGTGGCTCAGCAGGTCTTGACGTCATCTGGATGAATCAAGGATCTCATGACTTCATCGTCATCTATTCATTATTGACGCACTGATACATAAAGTGCATTGTTATTTCTTAATGGAAAGTACCACGTATGCGACGTCATTAATGCGACGAGTTAAGCGTTCAATATTGCGGCAATTTCATCTTTAACGCACACACACCATTAGAAATTGATAAGATAAAGTTATCAATATCACGTACCTTATTTTCATCCATGAATTATGTTAGTTCACGAATCATGATTTTGTTCTTTGTCTCAGTTTGTCGTCAATTAGGTGTTTCTATATATCTACTGTGTTTCTTAACGGACGTCGACTTGGGTGTTATGTATATGGTTATAGCTTTGAAAAATTTCTTGAAATGAAAGTTAACTTATGAAGTACATATATCGCAAGGGTAAAACTAGTGCAACATTTTATAAATGTTATAAACCACTGAAGTAAATTTTAAGCCAACATGATCCAGCATCTGTTGAAGGATTAACTGGATAGATATGTAAATAGCTGAACAAACGAAGATATGTAATTCCGTAAAGTTATAATCCAATAAGTAGGAAATTAATATAATCAATAAATGACAAATTGATCCAAAAGTAGTAAATAATAATTCCTGGTAGAGTTCCTGGTGGGCTGCTTTACGTTTGACAGTGGGCGGCGTTGATGTCATCCTGGACATCAGATGGTTTCCACAGCTTCCTCATCCTCCATCACAAGCTTTACTGAAATGATGTTTGAACCTGCCTCAGCTTTAACACTTTCCTGATAGTGAACAGGATTCTCTTCCTCCTAGCCTGACGTCAGCTCGCGGGACAGCCTCCTGGATAGCTCAACCAGACCCTCCTGTCGGAAGATCCACAAGCAAAAGTAGCTGGAACGGCTCCACACTGGAGAGGACGGTAAGCATACGCTGGATCACCTCTGACTAGACGGAAGTCTGACTCCACTGCGTAAAGGCGTTGTGGCAGGGCGTCGGCTTACCTACGGGGCTCTTTCACCATGCACAGTGGATTGAGGTTCCAGAAAAAGGAAAAGAATATATTTATTCCACATCTTTATTCTATTCAAGTTGCATTTACACTGACTGAGCACCCCCCCCCCCAACCTCATCCCCCCCCACACACACACATCACAAGAAGAGGATCACAACCTCAATTCCTATAGCGCACTCCAACACATTGTTTCAAGGCATCCCACAGTTCAGAAGGTCCATGAGTGGACTGTTGGTGTCCTGGACATGCTGATGTCAGTGGTAATGAAACAGATGTTGAGGTTACAACAGTTATATCTAACAATCTGTATACAAGTGTTACACCTCACAGTGACTTTATGGGCAGCAAGAATATTTATTTCATGTAATTGGCCAACAGGATGGGTTGTGGAAGCCCAGAAGAATAACAAATTACGGAAGATAGTGGACGATGTTATAGATGAGCTTCCTCTTTCAACAGGAATCGTCAGCAACACGTTCAACATGACCTGAAGACAGTTCCCCTTTGTAAATGCTTTCTATATACCACAGACCATCACCACTTTGTCATTCTTCGCTGACACATGTTTATGATCACAAAATAATCTCTACTTACAATAGCATCTTCAATCATTTCATAAAAACAAAATTCCCTCGATTATTCTATCAGTTATTTATTTATTCAAAAAGGTTGGTCATTTTCCTAAAAAAAAAAAAAACTCGCTAGTGTCCAGGACTTAGTCACCCGGTGGGAAGTGTGGGCAAATTACGAACTCGCTCATATAACGATAAAAAGCCCGAAACAAGAATGGTATGCAGGAACAAATTGTATCTTGAAGACCTTGGAACTTTTTGAGTTATTTGAATGTTAAATTACCAATATTAGCAAAATTCTCAAAAAAACTTAATGCACTTAATTGTACGGTTATGATACTGGCGATAAAATTATCACTTTAAACAGCTGGTAGCAGTAATTAGAGGAGTTTTTTTTTCGTTAAAACAAGTAAAATGCTATCTAGTTAAAAAAAATCTTTGTGAGCTTTTGACGTTCTGGGCATTGCTTGCATTGGTCACTTTAATACTTAGTGTAATGACTGAAAGTAAACTATACGCAGATGATAAGGTTTCCTTTCGAGAAACTATAAGGGATTGCATAATTGTAAGAACATACAAATCATCATTGTATAGTACACAGTTCACGTAGAGGGTAGGGAATTTTCCCGTAGCCCCCATCCCCATGCATACGCCCCGATGCTGTACATTTATTTCCATGACAATCTAAACAGTGCCAGTGATTTAATCTACAATAAAAATAGAATAATTCTACATTTTCTAAATTACCTTGTATTCTGACATATCACTCTTGTTCGAAGCTATTCATCATGATATCAGCGAGTTTGTAGTTCGCCAACTCCAGCCACCTGCTTCCCTTGGTCAGCCATGATGATACCGACAAAAGCATCTCATCGGTACCCCAGCAGAAGCGCCCATCATGTCACGTATAAGGTCAGTTCTATCTTAATCTGTGGATCGCCGTCGTGTGATCCCATCATGCTTTGTCAGGTCGTATTGGCTGCACTGCCGTGTCACGCCGTCGGTCGCGGATACCCAAAATATCAAGGGAAACCGCCAGAACCCAACTTGACGGTGTGGTTTCGCTGGGCATACTAAGGGGTTTGGTTCTTCCAAACCGCTTATACTAAAAACTACCCACAATCCGCAGTAAATGATTACTTTTTCAAGTAATTTAGAAACGGACTGACTGTTTTCCGAGACGCCTAGTATATTACGAAACGGTATTTTTATAAGCATAGCTAAGAACCTTTTTATGTTTGTTCGTTTGTCTGACGCAGAAATTAAATCACCATTTTCAAAATAGGAATATGACTGTGATGTAAAAATATGACTGTGATGTAAAATATTTATAAACTGTTCCGTTGAAAGTCAATTTAGTGTCTCTTCATTTGTGTGAACATGTGAATACAAGTATTGCTGACAAGTCACGGCTTCACACAGGGCAGACTTTTGACAGATGGTAAAATTCATTGAAGACCAAATATCTGAGGCAAAAAAAAAAGCAGTCTTGTACTGTGGTTAAGTGATGTCAGATGATAAGCAACAATCTGTTATCTATATATATATAAGATGTCAGTATCTTGTGGTTCTTTGAGCTTTTGGCCTGTCAACCGCCATCAAACGTTAACTTCCATCCACCGACTAAAAAATCTTTAACACCTTCTATTGGTGTTCAAGATAAATCTATGTCTACATTACTTTCTCTGCATGTGACCCAATATTTTGCATATGAAGCTGCTGTCCAGACACCCCACTCCACGTAGAGTGGCTCTGTCGATAAGATATGGTGCACCCGATCTGCACATTTTTTTTAGATTCCAGTTAGAAAAGTCCCAGATGTAAGTATCTGATAATGCAGCCTTTTTTTTCTCCTTAAGTGGGCCTAAGGCTGCAAATGACCAAATTTTTTTTTTAAGAAAAGTTTGCAGTAAGGTATCAAGAAAAAAAACATTATGTAGTAACGTTAATGATTTCATTTGTAAGGGCCCCTTAAGTTTGGGAGCCCGAATGTACCTGCCTCCCTTTGCCTCGCAGATCCCAGCCTCAGGATGACTGACGCATGGTGCCAAGTTTCGTGAGTGAGCCATTCCCAAACCCGCCATTATTTATTATCAAATGATTCTTAAAAGAATACGATATATAAGAATAAGAATAAATACTGGTCGACACCAGTTTCTACATACACATGGTATAATTGCCATAAGGAATTATATGACTTATTGTGTGTTGATAAGTGACAGGTTCGTTGGTGACTGGGATATTTTCCATTACATTGACCTTAGAAACAAACTACAGAGGGAGTAGGTGTTAAACTTCCATCCATGATTACTGAAAAATCTCACCAGAAAATGTGTAAACATTATCAGCCAAGGGGACCTCCTCAGCTCACGCGGACGTATACTGAACGTGTGTCGCTGGTGGTCATGGCAGTTTGGTTTGTGTTTGTCTGGATGTACTGCTGTCCTCTGTCCCTTGAATATCGTCAATATCGGCTACAATTGAAAGTGTGATGAATTTTCAAAGTAGTGAGTACTGAGAAATGGAAAATATACTTTTAGCATACCACGTTTCATTATCACCAAATTTGGCTTTCCCATTACCAGAATACTAAAGCACAGTTTTCCATTACCAAACTGTTTCTTCATTATCAATTTTTTTTTACCACTTTGGTGATGAAAATTACCATTTGGCAACTCTTGGTTATCGTCACTGACGAGCCTCCAATAGGCCGCCCGCCCTACCTATTTTGGTAACAGTTATCTCTGGGACAGTAGAGGGACTCGGATCACTTTTTTCTTTTCTTTTCTTTTCTTACTTCTGTACAAACCTTTTTCTTTTCTTGCTTCCGTATAGATAATCCTTTGTTACATGTAAAGCTGAAACTCTCGTCCTCTCCTCGTCTTCTTTCCTTATTTCACTTTACATTTTGATTTGTTTGTATGCTACTTTCTGCCCAGATTTTGGATCTTTATAGAAGGTTTTTAACAAAATGAGAGAGAGAGAGAGAGAGAGAGAGAGAGAGAGAGAGAGAGAGAGAGAGAGAGAGAGAGAGAGAGACAGACAGACAGACAGACAGACAGAGAGAGAGAGAGAGAACTCTCAACGCCCGCCACTTGGCACTCACCCGTCCACCAGGTACCCAAATGTTGCCATACTCGACAGATTTTTCGCTAATTCCAAATGTCTTGCCATTAATGAGGGTTTCTGTCTACACTTCATGAAAGAATTGCTTAACATACGAATAACATTTTTATACGACTGATTTATTTTGATTTTATATGTTAGTATATCGTGAATATGCTGAGAATTTACTAAATTTGAATAGTGCGGAAATTTTCGCCTTGCCTAATGATTTGTAGTTTCTGTGTGCCACTAGCACAGTGTAAGGCGTAAAGTTTTACACTAAGCATCTAGTTTAACATATTTAGAATAGCTGTCGCCCCGTATCTTGTATATATGTATTGTATCTTTACTCCTACATGTGTATATACACATACACACACCTGACATATGCTAGGGTGGGTGTGTGTGTGTGCATTCATACATAGTAGACATTGCACATATATATAAAATCAACAGACGGGTTAACACGGGCGTAAAGCTTTTTCTATAACCCATAAATAGTAATCACACACACACACACACACACACACACACACACAACAGTGAGAGGCTAGAGGCTTTAAATTTGATCACCTTCGGGAAAAAATTTCAGTGTCCATAAGCACCAGTAATCTCAGTATGAATGCAAGGTTATAACGTTCAGATATGTTGTTTTTAGCTATTACGATCTTATCACATTATTTTTGTAACTTTCTTGTTCTAGTTCATATCTGCTCATCCTCAGATTGCGATTAAGAACAAGCTGTCTCTTAATTTAAGGGAATAAAAAGAAGAAACCTTGTATTAGGATTTATTCATGTGTGTATGTAAATGATGATAGTGTGAGTAATGCGTGTCAAAGAGACTGTTCTTTGAACTCTATGAGTAGCATTATGCAGACTACCAGCAACATTTTTTACCGGATGCATATTTCTTGAACTGGAAATCACGTACAAATGAGGACCGTACAGGAGCATTATAACAGTTAGTTGTTAATAGAAAAATGTATTTATGTTTTGAGAAATAAATCACAATCATAACTGCAGTAAAACGTCATTTTCGGAGGCGGTGGTAATTAAGGCAGAGCTATTGCTAATCAGTGAGCCAATTAGGTATCTTTTCCGCCGGATTTAGTAGGTTTTCATTTCGCTTAGCGACATAGTTTGGTGTTGCACTATATTGCACCGTTGCACGAACTTGGATTTTTCGTTTTTCATAAATTTGCTACCAATTTTGGTGATTTTTTTTCGTGCAGAAGAGAACAAAATTAGGATTTTTCGTTTTTCATAAATTTGCTATCAATTTTGGTGATTTTTGTCATGCCGAAGAGAACAAAATTAGTAATCTAAATCAAATGCATGTCAACTAAAGTAATTCACAGCGTGCAGGATATGTTTATGGGTGAACTGCAGTACTTTAACCAGTGAATTAATAATGTTTGTTGACAATAATGTTCAGCTTCTCAGCTGGTAATGCTCCAACAGTTTCTCTCTCTCTCTCTCTCTCTCTCTCTCTCTCTCTCTCTCTCTCTCTCTCTCTCTCTCTCTCTCTCTCTCTCTCTCTTCTTTCGTCTGTGTCCTTGCGCTACCTCGCAAACGCGGGAGACAGCGACAAAGCAATAAAAAAAAATATACACACATATATATATATATATATATATATATATATATATATATATATATATATATATATATATATATATATGAAAAGTTTTTATCGAGGATGTAAGGCATGTGTACGTGTAGGAAGAGAGGAAAGTGATTGGTTCTCAGTGAATGTAGGTTTGCGGCAGGGGTGTGTGATGTCTCCATGGTTGTTTAATTTGTTTATGGATGAGTTGTTAGGGAGGTGAATGCAAGAGTTTTGGAAAGAGGGGCAAGTATGAAGTCTGTTGGGGATGAGAGAGCTTGGGAAGTGAGTCAGTTGTTGTTCGCTGATGATACAGCGCTGGTGGCTGATTCATGTGAGAAACTGCAGAAGCTGGTGACTGAGTTTGGTAAAGTGTGTGAAAGAAGAAAGTTAAGAGTAAATGTGAATAAGAGCAAGGTTATTAGGTACAGTAGGGTTGAGGGTCAAGTCAATTGGGAGGTGAGTTTGAATGGAGAAAAACTGGAGGAAGTGAAGTGTTTTAGATATCTGGGAGTGGATCTGGCAGCGGATGGAACCATGGAAGCGGAAGTGGATCATAGGGTGGGGGAGGGGGCGAAAATTCTGGGAGCCTTGAAGAATGTGTGGAAGTCGAGAACATTATCTCGGAAAGCAAAAATGGGTATGTTTGAAGGAATAGTGGTTCCAACAATGTTGTATGGTTGCGAGACGTGGGCTATGGATAGAGTTGTGCGCAGGAGGATGGATGTGCTGGAAATGAGATGTTTGAGGACAATATGTGGTGTGAGGTGGTTTGATCGAGTAAGTAACGAAAGGGTAAGAGAGATGTGTGGAAAGAAAAAGAGCGTGGTTGAGAGAGCAGAAGAGGGTGTTTTGAAATGGTTTGGTCACATGGAGAGAATGAGTGAGGAAAGATTGACCAAGAGAATATATGTGTCGGAGGTGGAGGGAACGAGGAGAAGAGGGAGACCAAATTGGAGGTGGAAAGATGGAGTGAAAAAGATTTTGTGTGATCGGGGCCTGAACATGCAGGAGGGTGAAAGGAGGGCAAGGAATAGAGTGAATTGGAGCGATGTGGTATACCGGGGTTGACGTGCTGTCAGTGGATTGAATCAAGGCATGTGAAGCGTCTGGGGTAAACCATGGAAAGCTGTGTAGGTATGTATATTTGCGTGTGTGGACGTATGTATATACATGTGTATAGGGGGTGGGTTGGGCCATTTCTTTCGTCTGTTTCCTTGCGCTACCTCGCAAACGCGGGAGACAGCGACAAAGCAAAAAAAAAAAAAAAAAATATATATATATATATATATATATATATATATATATATATATATATATATATATATATATATATCTTTACAAAATCAGCAAGAAGCATTTTCGTGTGGAATGGCTCAGCGACACTATATGTAATAATTAACCTAGGAAAATAGATAGTGTTTACATGGAACGTTTTTGTATCAAATGGCTATTGACAGAGGGTTTCGTGTAGAAATTCCATATAAAGTCAGTTGGTTGGATGTTTGGACTGTAAACCTATTAGTTCTTGGGTCATTTAGGCTGTCAATGTCAACGTCAAGGTACGGCCACCTACTGATAAATCTTTCACCTTCTTGTATTACTAGAGATGAGTCTAAGAATACTAACACTACTATGCATGTATCATTTGCTACATTTAAGTATTTCAAATATTATAAGATAATTTTGTACATTATCTATGTATGTCACAATCTGAAACATCTCTGGTATACCGCACAGTACCTGACATCCAACTTATTATAACTAAATTTTGTATTGACACTTGGGGTATTTATTTTCACAAAACATTTGTATGTGCAGTTTCTGTTATCGTTAGCTAAACTTTTCAATTTCTAGCTATATTTCTAGTCTTTTCATGCATCTAGTGACTTTTTTTTTAGCTTCTTGGTGAATGTAGCAAGTATGTGTTGGCAACTCTATATAACTCTGGCATGTGCGTCACGTAAGAGTGGCTTAGTGTGTTTGTAAATAGTGAGAGGAGAGGTTGTGTGAAACGTGTTTCGTATTTGTTTCCATATATACATAACGTAAGTCTTGATCTGTCCAGACAACTGAAATTGTGTGAGTGTAATCAAGTAACATATTTAGCAACCAGCATAAAAGGACAAGTTGAGCATTTCAGTACAAAACGTTGTTCGACTGTAAACAGGGAGAAACCATGTGGGTCAGTAGGCGTGGTTCTCTTACATACTGTACATATTAAAGTAAGCTTTAAGGTTATGTTAAGGTAATACAGGATCTAAACATCCTAAGTATTGCTTCCTTTCATCTTTGAAAACTTGCGAAGATTTGATCTTTTCATTGTGAGGGAATCATTCCTTAAATCGAATGTGTGTCAAGGTAGCCTGGGTATGCGGGCACAAATGTAGTTGCTGATCCTGTAATTGATTAGAACAACTCCGAATTGCTATTAACTGCACGTATTGACGGTATGTATTCTCTATTACTCAAGTAGTGTTTAATGATTGTAATAAAGTTGCGTGGCATGATTTAGAACACTTAAATTTCAATTTCGGCCCTTAAGCAAAGAAATTCGAAATGATTACAGTAGGTCGGTGAATTACACCAGGTCTGCTGTAGGAGACCCAGTTGACTAAGGAAATTTGATTATATTGTATAATCAGTCGTAGTTTAGGTCCACAATACCTCGGAAAGTAATTCGTAACGGATATCTGACACCGACCCCGACCGACTGATCCCTTCTGATAATTCGGTCCATACTAACAGCTTAATCCCAGACACTTCTGCCATCACTGACACTTGAACCCCTATTGACACTTCAGTCCTTACTGACACTTCAACCCTTGCTGAGACTTTGGCTCCAACCGGGCACTTTGACCCCAACGGACGGTGTCTCCGAATATCGAATATTCGGATGTTCTTCTAAGAATGTTTCTAACATTTCGGCCTCTGCTCCTGTTACTGTTCCCTCTTATTTATTTATATTTGTTCTAAATGTCTTATAACTTCTTAAGTAAACAGTTTCAGTATGACAGTGATCATGGTGTATGATTATAATATATATATATATATATATATATATATATATATATATATATATATATATATATATATATATGTCATTCTAAACCTATGTGCATCTTGGCCTACCTTTATTGTTAGTACAGCAGTAAGGTGATAAGGCTATGGTGATGGCTATTGATCATCTACCCAACTTTGATAGTCGGTATGAATATGAACGTACACAAAAATAATTGATTAGTGAAGTAGCTTGGTCATTTTCGTTCTTAGACAACACAAATTGTTGCTGAGAATACATTTACATAGCCACACAGAAAAAATATATTAGTCAATGTTTATCTCGGCATACCCTCATTGATAGTTATGTTTCATATAAAGGAATTGAAATAGCAGTGGACCCATTGTTTCCTGTTGAGGGTGTTCGTGAAAGTATTAATTTGTAACTCATGAATTAATATGTTAAGAGTTAAAAGATGTGCAACTGTTTCAATGTGAAACTGTAAACTTTTCATGGAACTAAGGAGGTGCAAATGTTAGCCATTGATTTGATGAGAAATATTTACTGGTTCGTCATAAGAATATGTATGATACTGCTTTCAACTACTGTAATTGGCAGGTAATTCCTTCTATTATTTTTTTTTTTTTGAAAAAAAAGACTGCCCCATTCAAGGTAAAATGTTTGCCCATGAGTCTGTCTTTTCCCAAGAATGAACTCTTAAAATCTTGTTTCGATTCCCTTTTTAGATTATTGAATTGCAGGATCATTTTGATTACCTTTGTTAGATCACCTCATAACCTTTGTTTTCTTTAGCTATTTAAATTCAAGGCATTTAGTCAGCTTCCATAGGATTTGTTTCTCATTCTGGGAATCATGTGCTGGTTGCTCACTGCTTTTCTCTCCAATTTGTTGACGAAAACTAAACACACAACACTAGGTGAGGACACACCAATTGATTTTAAAAGTGAGGGTATTTCATCTAAGTTTTGGAATCCATGAATTTTGTTTGCCCCAAATTACTGCTTCTCTGCACCTCTTAGTTTACTATAGCTCATTAGGTATTATTACAGATAAGTCTATTTACTCATTGCCTCCTGTAGCTCAACAAAATTCATGTTGTAACCCCGCTTTTTCACACTACTTCTGATAACAGTTTCAAGTACCACATATTTGGTGCCCCAGCAATGCATAGTGCACAGCACGTGTAGTACTTTGTATATATGGTATGCTTTGCTATTTCATATTACAAAGAATGGCACTGTGATATCAAGTATTGTAGAGTACAGTACATATTGATGGAAGCCCTTGTCTGCATTTCTTGCAATACAGTATACATACAACATACCAGAAATTATTGGATTTGTAATGGAGAACAGGTAAAACCCTTAAAGCACTGTACTGTGATGTAATTTTTTAAATTTTTCTTAAGGAGAAAAACTGTGTTTATTTAGTCTGAAAATCACCATGTGATATTTGAAGTCAAAATACCTCTATTGTCATAGCAAGCATAATCTGCTAATTATAAGGTCTTATCAGGCCTTGCATGTAATTATATGATATGGTTATATCATGTTTTATCAATGTAGCTAGTTAGATCTTGTCTCCATCAGCTTTATGAAGTTTTCGACAGCACAAATATGTCACTCGTTGAAGCAGAGGTTTTCACTACATAAATGTCATATGCCATGCTCCAGTTAGTTTCTGATTTATGTTTGGTGTATTTTTAGAAATATGTCAGCTAAGGATAGATGAATTTTTATGAATACAGAGTCTTTATCATTAATTTGCAGGTATTTTTCTTCTCTAGAAAAGCCCATAAGTACAAAAACTGTAAAGTGTTGTAGAAGTTCTTTGCTAACAGTATTTTAGTACTTTTTTATTCAGTTTCTTTGCTATGTCACTGTGGGCCATGAAAAATCTATGCACACATTCTAACTGCAATTTTGTCCACCTTAAAGAATTATGTCAGAACATCTGTATTCTGTTTGTGATAGTTTTACTATAGTGCCTTGAAAGCACAAGGAAACAAGGTGAAAGAATGGCCCAACCCACCCATGTACACATGTATATACATACATGTTCACACACACACATATACATACCTATACATTTCAATGTATACATATATATACTTTTTTTTTTTTCCCCGCTGTCTCCCGCGTTTGCGAGGTAGCGCAAGGAAACAGACAAAAGAAATGGCCCAATCCACCCCCATACACATGTATATACATATGTCCACACACGCAAAATATACATACCTACACAGCTTTCCATGGTTTACCCCAGACGCTTCACATGCCCCGATTCAATCCACTGACAGCACGTCAACCCCGGTATACCACATCGCTCCAATTCACTCTATTCCTTGCCCTCCTTTCACCCTCCTGCATGTTCAGGCCCCAATCACACAAAATCTTTTTCACTCCATCTTTCCACCTCCAATTTGGTCTCCCTCTTCTCCTCGTTCCCTCCACCTCCGACACATATATCCTCTTGGTCAATCTTTCCTCACTCATTCTCTCCATGTGCCCAAACCATTTCAAAACACCCTCTTCTGCTCTCTCAACCACGCTCTTTTTATTTCCACACATCTCTCTTACCCTTACGTTACTTACTCGATCAAACCACCTCACACCACACATTGTCCTCAAACATCTCATTTCCAGCACATCCATCCTCCTGCGCACAACTCTATCCATAGCCCACGCCTCGCAACCATACAACATTGTTGGAACCACTATTCCTTCAAACATACCCATTTTTGCTTTCCGAGATAATGTTCTCGACTTCCACACATTCTTCAAGGCTCCCAGAATTTTCGCCCCCTCCCCCACCCTATGATCCACTTCCGCTTCCATGGTTCCATCCGCTGCCAGATCCACTCCCAGATATCTAAAACACTTCACTTCCTCCAGTTTTTCTCCATTCAAACTCACCTCCCAATTGAATTGACCCTCAACCCTACTGTACCTAATAACCTTGCTCTTATTCACATTTACTCTTAACTTTCTTCTTTCACACACTTTACCAAACTCAGTCACCAGCTTCTGCAGTTTCTCACATGAATCAGCCACCAGCGCTGTATCATCAGCGAACAACAACTGACTCACTTCCCAAGCTCTCTCATCCCCAACAGACTTCATACTTGCCCCTCTTTCCAAAACTCTTGCATTCACCTCCCTAACAACCCCATCCATAAACAAATTAAACAACCATGGAGACATCACACACCCCTGCCGCAAACCTACATTCACTGAGAACCAATCACTTTCCTCTCTTCCTACATGTACACATGCCTTACATCCTCGATAAAAACTTTTCACTGCTTCTAACAACTTGCCTCCCACACCATATATTCTTAATACCTTCCACAGAGCATCTCTATCAACTCTGTCATATGCCTTCTCCAGATCCATAAATGCTACATACAAATCCATTTGCTTTTCTAAGTATTTCTCACATACATTCTTCAAAGCAAACACCTGATCCACACATCCTCTACCGCTTCTGAAACCACACTGCTCTTCCCCAATCTGATGCTCTGTACATGCCTTCACCCTCTCAATCAATACCCTCCCATATAATTTACCAGGAATACTCAACATACTTTGTATGTATATATATACATACAAAGACATATACATATATACACATGCACATAATTCATACTTGCTTCCTTTATTCATTCCCTTCGCCACCCTGCCGCACATGAAATGACACCCCCTGCATGCGCACGAGGTAACGCTAGGAAAAGACAACAAAGGCCACATTTGTTCATAGTCTTTAGCTGTCATGTATAATGCAGCGAAACCACAGCTCCCTTTCCACATCCAGGCCCCTCAAAACTTTCCATGGTTTACCCCAGATGCTTCACATACCCTGGTTCAATCCATTGACAGCATGTCGACTCTTAGTATACCACATTGTTCCAATTCACTCTATTCCTTGCACGCCTTTCACCCTCCTGCATGTTCAGGCCCCAATTGCTCAAAATCTTTTTCACTTCATCCTTCCACCTCCAGTTCAGTCTCCCACTTCTCATTCCCTCCACCTCTGACACATATATCCTCTTTGTCAATCTTTTCTCTCTCATTCTCTCCATGTGACCAAACCATTTCAATACGCCCTCTTCTGCTTTCTCAAACACACTCTTTTTATTACCACACATCTCTCTTACCCTTGTGTTACTTAGTCGATCAAACCACCATTATTATTATTATTATTATTATTATTATTATTATTATTATTATTATTATTATTATTGAAATAGTAATAACTATGATAACAATAATATTAGTGATATGTAATAACGTTGATAAAAGTGTGGAAGGAGAGAACGCTATCTCAGAGAGCATGGCTGTTTGAAGAAATGGTAGTTCCAACAATATTATATGGTTGCGAGGCATGGGCTATAGATAAGTAAGGTTGTACGAAGGAGGGTGGATGTGTTGGAAATTAAATGTTTAAGGACACTATGTAGTGTGAGGTGGTTTGATCATGTGAGTAATGAAAGGATAAGAGGGATGTGTGGTAATAAAAAGTGTGTGGTTGAAAGAACAGAAGAGGGTGTGTTGAAATGGTTTGGACACATGGAGAGAATGAGTGAGGAAAGATTGGCAAAGAAGATATATGTGTCAGAGGTGGAGGGAACAAGGAGAAGCGGGAGACCAAATTGGATGTGGAAGGATGGAGTGAAAAAGATTTTGAGCGATCAAGGCGTGGACATACAGGAGGGTGAGTGTTGTGTAAGGAAAAGAGTGAATTGGAATAATGTGGTGTACTGGGGTCGACGTACTGTCACTGGACTGAACCAGGGCATGTGAATCGTGTGGGGTAAACCATGGAAAGGTCTGTGGGGTCTGGATGTGGATAGAGAGCTGTGGTTTTGATGCATTACATGACAGC
The DNA here is from genome assembly GCF_036320965.1 of Panulirus ornatus. Classification (NCBI taxonomy): domain Eukaryota; kingdom Metazoa; phylum Arthropoda; class Malacostraca; order Decapoda; family Palinuridae; genus Panulirus; species Panulirus ornatus. Next base: position 79,890,847 of record NC_092225.1, on the reverse strand, counting down.
TAGAGACTGAGTATGAAGGAATGACCTTTTTTTTGTCTGTTTCCTGGCACTACCTTGCTGAAGCAACCGTAGTGATGCTGTTTCCTGTGTGGCTGGGTAGCGCCAAAAATGGATGGAGGCAAACGAGTATGAATATGTACATGTGTATATATGTATATGTCTGTATATGTGTATCAACATATGTATATATGTTGATATGTTTATGTACTTGTATGGGCATTTGTGTATACATATGTTTATACGAGTGGATGGACCATTCTTCATCTGTTTTCTGGTGTTACCTTGCTGATGCGGGAAATGGCAATCAAGTATAACAATAGAAAAAATATAATTATTGTTATTATTCGAAATGAAATGTTTAAGGACAATATATGGTGTGAGGTGGTTTGATTGAGTAAATAATGAAAGGGTAGGAGAGAGGTATGGTAATAAAAAGAGTGTGGTTAAGAGAGCAGAAGAGGGTGTATTGAAATGGTTTGGTCACATGGAGAGAATGAGTGAGGAAAGATTGACAAAGAGGATGTATGTGTCAGAGATGGAGGGAACGAGAAGTGGGAGACCAAATTGGAGGTGGAAGGATGGAGTGAAGAAGATTTTGAGCAATCTTGACCTGAACATATGGGAGGGTGAAAGGCGTGCTAGGAATAGAGTGAATTGAAACGATGTGGTATAACGGGGTTGATGTGCTGTCATTGGATTGAACCAGGGCGCGTGAAGTGTCTGGGGTAAGGTAAACCATGGAAAGTTTTGTAGGGCCTGTATGTGGAAAGGGAGCTGTGGTTTCGCTGCATAATACATGACAGCTAGAGACTGAATGTAAACAAATGTGGCCTTTGTTGTCTTTTCCTAGCGTTACCTCGCGTGTGCTGGGGATGGGGGGTGCTGTTTTATATGTGGCGGGATGGCGATGGGAATGGATGAAGGCAGCAAGTATGAATATGTATGTTCATGTACTTATATGTCTGCAAGTATGCAGTCTGTTGTGGATGAGAGAGCTTGGGAAGTGAGTCAGTTATTGTTCGCTGATGATACAGCACTGATGGCTGATTTGGGTGAGAAACTGCAGAAGCTGGTGACTGAGTTTGGTAAAGTGTGTGAAAGAAAAAGGCTGAGAGTAAATGTGAATAAGAGCAAGGTTGCTAGGTACAGTCAATTGGGAGGTAAGTTTGAATGGAGAAAAACTGGAGGAAGTGAAGTGTTTTAGATATCTGGGAGTGGACTTGGCAGCAGATGGAACCATGGAAGCAGAAGTGAATCATAGGGTGTGGGAGGGGGCAAAAGTTCTGGGAGCATTGAAGAATGTGTAGAAGTCGAGAACATTATCTCGGAAAGCAAAAATGGGTATGTTTGAAGGAATAGGGGTCCCAACAATGTTATATGGTTGCGAGGTGTGGGCTATAGATAGAACTGTGCGGAGGAGGGTGGATGTGCTGGAAATGACATGTTTGAGGACAATATGTGGTGTGAGGTGGCTTGATTGAGCAAGGAATAATAGGGAAAGAGATATGTGTGGTAATAAAAAGTGTGGTTGAGAGAGCAGAAGAGGGTGTTTTGAAATGGTTTGGTCACATAGAGAGAATGAGTGAGGAAAGATTGACCAAGAGGATATGTGTCAGAGGTGGAGGGAATGAGGAGAAGTGGGAGACCAAATTGGAGGTGGAAAGATGGAGTGAAAAAGATTTTGAGTGATCGGGGCCTGAACACGCAGGATGGTGAAAGGCATGTAAGGAATAGAGTGAATTGGAACGATGTGGTATACCGGGGTCGACGTGCTGTCAATGGATTGAACCAGGGCATGTGAAGCATCTGGGTTAAACCATGGAAAGTTCTGTGGGGCCTGGATGTGGAAAGGGAGCTGTGGTTTCGGTGCATTATACATGACAGCTAGAGACTGAGTGTGAACGAACGGGGCCTTTGTTGTCTTTTCCTAGTGCTACCCCGCGCACATGAGGGGGGAGGGGGTTGTTATTTCATGTGTGGCAGGGTGGCAATGGGAATGAATAAAGGCAGACAGTATGATTTATGTACATGTGTATATGTCTATGTATGTATATATATGTGTGCGTTGAGATGTATTGGTATGTATATTTGCATGTGTGGACATGTATGTATATACATGTGTATGTGGGTGGGTTAGGCCATTTTTTCGTCTGTTTCCTTGCGCTACCTCGCTAACGCGGTAGACAGCAACAAAGTAAAATAGATAAGTAAAATGTATATATATGTATATGTTGAAATGTATAGGTATGTATATGTGCGTCTGTGGGTGTTTATGTATATACATGTGTATGTGGGTAGGTTGGGCCATTCTTGCATCTGTTTCCTTGCGCTACCTCGCTAACACAGGAGACAGCAACTAAGTATAATAAATAGATAAATTGTTATTATTATTATCATTAATTCTGCATTATCACCATTATTATGTTATTATCAATATTATTATTATTATTATTTTTTTTTTTTTTTATACCTCGTCGCTGTCTCCCGCGTTTGCGAGGTAGCGCAAGGAAACAGACGAAAGAAATGGCCCAACCCCCCCCATACACATGTACATACACACGTCCACACACGCAAATATACATACCTACACAGCTTTCCATGGTTTACCCCAGCCGCTTCACATGCCTTGATTCAATCCACTGACAGCACGTCAACCCCTGTATACCACATCGCTCCAATTCACTCTATTCCTTGCCCTCCTTTCACCCTCCTGCATGTTCAGGCCCCGATCACACAAAATCTTTTTCACTCCATCTTTCCACCTCCAATTTGGTCTCCCTCTTCTCCTCGTTCCCTCCACCTCCGACACATATATCCTCTTGGTCAATCTTTCCTCACTCATTCTCTCCATGTGCCCAAACCACTTCAAAACACCCTCTTCTGCTCTCTCAACCACGCCCTTTTTATTTCCACACATCTCTCTTACCCTTACGTTACTCACTCGATCAAACCACCTCACACCACACATTGTCCTCAAACATCTCATTTCCAGCACATCCATCCTCCTGCGCACAACTCTATCCATAGCCCACGCCTCGCAACCATACAACATTGTTGGAACCACTATTCCTTCAAACATACCCATTTTTGCTTTCCGAGATAATGATCTCGACTTCCACACATTCTTCAAGGCCCCCAGAATTTTCGCCCCCTCCCCCACCCTATGATCCACTTCCGCTTCCATGGTTCCATCCGCTGCCAGATCCACTCCCAGATATCTAAAACACTTCACTTCCTCCAGTTTTTCTCCATTCAAACTCACCTCCCAATTGACTTGACCCTCAACCCTACTGTACCTAATAACCTTGCTCTTATTCACATTTACTCTTAACTTTCTTCTTCCACACACTTTACCAAACTCAGTAACCAGCTTCTGCAGTTTCTCACATGAATCAGCCACCAGCGCTGTATCATCAGAGAACAACAACTGACTCACTTCCCAAGCTCTCTCATCCCCAACAGACTTCATACTTGCCCCTCTTTCCAAAACTCTTGCATTTACCTCCCTAACAACCCCATCCATAAACAAATTAAACAACCATGGAGACATCACACACCCCTGCCGCAAACCTACATTCACTGAGAACCAATCACTTTCCTCTCTTCCTACACGTACACATGCCTTACATCCTCGATAAAAACTTTTCACTGCTTCTAACAACTTTCCTCCCACACCATATATTCTTAATACCTTCCACAGAGCATCTCTATCAACTCTGTCATATGCCTTCTCCAGATCCATAAATGCTACATACAAATCCATTTGCTTTTCTAAGTATTTCTCACATACATTCTTCAAAGCAAACACCTGATCCACACATCCTCTACCACTTCTGAAACCACACTGCTCTTCCCCAATCTGATGCATTATTATTATTATTATTATCATTGCTGCTTCCCACATTAGCAAGGTAGTGGCAGGAACAGATGATGAAAGGCCCTACAATGCACATGACATCAAGAATATTTTAATCATCATCATCATTATCGTTATTATTAATGCTAGCTGCTTCAGTCAGCCTTGTACCTAATGACAGTTTTCACCAAAGCTTTGATTGCTTTTTGCACTTTAGTGGCTAAGCATAGTCTACAGGAACACTACCCACTTTCTGCATGGTCTTCACCTCCCCTCACACACACACACACACACACACACACACACACACACACACACACACACACACACACACACACCCTCATATCCCTCCTCAGACCCTCATCCCCTGCATGGCCCTCCCCTTTCCCAATCCCCACCCCAAGCATTGCTCATCCCTGCCCCAATCACCATTTCTCTGACTCCCCACCCCCTGCCCAGTCCTCCCTTCCCCCAACCCCATGCCTTGCCTTTGCCTCCCCCAGATCTGACCCCTCTGCAAGATACTCCCTTGCACCAAGTTCCTATCCCCTGTAGAACTGCTATTCCCTTCTCTGAGCCCCCCTCCTTCCCTTTATAACCCTCCCATACCCACACCATCTCTCTGACCCACTACCTACTGCACAGCCCACTGCTCTCTGATACCCATCCCCCTAGCAGTCCTCCTCTTCCCGTGACTCACACCCCTTTGCATTGCCTTCCCATGACCCGAGATCCCTCACACCCTGCACATCCCTCTCCTCCCCAGACCCCCATTTCTTGCAGGGCCCTTCCCCTCACAGACCCCTTCTCATTGGTGGCCTGTCTGAATGCTGTGTTCAGCACAGGCCACCATGGCTAGACATGGTGACCTGTGCTTGACGTAGTCCATTACATATAGACTAAACGAGTATTATTTTCTGGGAATAATGTATTCCAAAGGTGTTTGAATTGTGTTGTACACTCATACCTAACATTTCTACCAAGTTTAAGCAATATTTCTAATGCCATTTTGGAGTTATTTGTATTGAATTTAGTCTCATAGGTAAATACTGTACTGCTGATTTGAATAACCAAACCAGTACTCCATTGTGGCAAGATTATTAATTAACACCAAGGACCTCTTCATCAGGGCTTCGTGCAGCTTCATGGCTCTGCTACAATCAGTAGTAGAGAATGGATGGACTCTTTCGAGGGAGAAGTTTTTTGATAGGATTTTATTTAAAAAATACAATCTTGCAGAAGCTGACTTTCCATTTGGCATAACCATGGGCAGTGGGAGTCTGTTAATGCTTTTCTTCATTTTGTACTGGGAAACAGAAAATTTTGACTTTTTTTTCGAAATTGTGAGCAACTTTCTGCAATCCACACAACTTAGAATTTAATTCTGTAAGCTTAGAACACTGTATTGTTTGACAATCATATATGTATAGCAAGGGTTTATGGAAAGAATGATGCTATCCATAGAGGAATAGCGAGATGAATAAAGTGGTTTAGTATGTAAGAGACATGGAATGACAATAGAGGAAGGAATTTTAAAAGTTATTCACACAGGTAAGACTGAATTTGTTTTGGAAATTCTTTTAAGAATCTTATAAGTGAATAATTTTATATGAGTGGGAGAGGGAGACTTTTAAGAGGAAAAATTTACTAAAAGTCTGTCGTACAATTATTATATTGAAAAGATAATGCTCTGTTATCTGAATGAACTTGATATGCGATGGATTTTGTTATTCAGGAGGATGCAGGCTGGAGGTTCATCACCGATGGGAGCGCCACCTGGTCCTCCTCAGATGGTACCCATGTCAAAAGTGGAACTAAGTCTTTCAGCCAAGTAAGTTAGATTGTGTTTTTGTAAATGCTTGGTCATAGATATACATAAGGTTTCTGGTTAGATTTTTCTGATTTCAGGGTACGTCGTAATCCAACGCAGTCAGATTTTCGAAGGACATTATTTGATAATACCTAAAAGATTATTATCTAAAAAAAAATTGTACAAATAGTATATGAAATTAGGAAAGATGATGAAATCACATTTGAATTTTTCTAATACATATGAAGGTAAATGAACAATTATAAGTAAACAGAAACTGAATTTTCAGTGATAGAAATATTTATTCTTTCAGAGACTTGAGAGATCGTGATGCATTGAGCAAGAGTGACCCTTTGTGCATTGTCTACATGAAGGAAACTGGACAGGATAGATTTTTTGAGATTGGCCGCACAGAGATGATCAAGGATTCACTTAACCCTCAGTGGATACGAAAGCTTGAGGTGGAATATAGATTTGAAGAACGGCAGGTAATTCTTCATGATTTATTGATTTCCTCACTGAAAGCTATAAACTCTCTCTCTCTCTCTCTCTCTCTCTCTCTCTCTCTCTCTCTCTCTCTCTCTCTCTCTCTCTCTCTCTCTCTCTCTCTCAAACATGCAAACCTCCGACAGCCAGGATTAAACTTGAGACCCCTGTGCAACAGGCGGGAGCACTACTGCTACGTTATGATCATAGCCTAGCGGTAGCGCTCCCGCTTGTTGCACAGGGGTCCCAGGTACGAACCTGGCTGTTGGAGGTTTGTATGTACTAGGAAAGTGTTCGATCATATGCACTTAGTTCCTATATATATATAGGAAGACAGTGGGAGACAGCGGCAAAAAAAAAATATATATATATAAATATATATATATATATATATATATATATATATATATATATATATATTTTTTTTTTTTTTTTTTTTTTTATACTGTCGCTGTCTCCCGCGTTTGCGAGGTAGCGCAAGGAAACAGACGAAAGAAATGGCCCAACCCACCCCCATACACATGTATATACATACGTCCACACACGCAAATATACATACCTACACAGCTTTCCATGCTTTACCCCAGACGCTTCACATGCCTTGATTCAATCCACTGACAGCACGTCAACCCCGGTATACCACATCGCTCCAATTCACTCTATTCCTTGCCCTCCTTTCACCCTCCTGCATGTTCAGGCCCCGATCACACAAAATCTTTTTCACTCCATCTTTCCACCTCCAATTTGGTCTCCTTCTCCTCGTTCCCTCCACCTCCGACACATATATCCTCTTGGTCAATCTTTCCTCACTCATTCTCTCCATGTGCCCAAACCATTTCAAAACACCCTCTTCTGCTCTCTCAACCACGCTCTTTTTATTTCCACACATCTCTCTTACCCTTACGTTACTTACTCGATCAAACCACCTCACACCACACATTGTCCTCAAACATCTCATTTCCAGCACATCCACCCTCCTGCGCACAACTCTATCCATAGCCCACGCGTCGCAACCATACAAAATTGTTGGAACCACTATTCCTTCAAACATACCCATTTTTGCTTTCCGAGATAATGTTCTCGACTTCCACACATTCTTCAAGGCTCCCAGAATTTTCGCCCCCTCCCCCACCCTATGATCCACTTCCGCTTCCATGGTTCCATCCGCTGCCAGATCCACTCCCAGATATCTAAAACACTTCACTTCCTCCAGTTTTTCTCCATTCAAACTCACCTCCCAGTTGACTTGACCCTCAACCCTACTGTACCTAATAACCTTGCTCTTATTCACATTTACTCTTAACTTTCTTCTTTCACACACTTTACCAAACTCAGTCACCAGCTTCTGCAGTTTCTCACATGAATCAGCCACCAGCGCTGTATCATCAGCGAACAACAACTGACTCACTTCCCAAGCTCTCTCATCCCCAACAGACTTCATACTTGCCCCTCTTTCCAAAACTCTTGCATTCACCTCCCTAACAACCCCATCCATAAACAAATTAAACAACCATGGAGACATCACACACCCCTGCCGCAAACCTACATTCACTGAGAACCAATCACTTTCTTCCTACACGTACACATGCCTTACATCCTCGATAAAAACTTTTCACTTTTTTTTTTTCTTTGTCGCTGTCTCCCGTGTTTGCAAGGTAGTGCAAGGAAACAGACGAAAGAAATGGCCCAACCCACCCCCATACACATGTATATACATATGTCCACACACGCAAATATACATACCCACACAGCTTTCCATGGTTTACCCCAGACGCTTCACATGCCCTGATTCAATCCACTGACAGTACGTCAACCCCGGTATACCACATCGCTCCAATTCACTCTATTCCTTGCCCTCCTTTCACCCTCCTGCATGTTCAGGCCCCGATCACACAAATTCTTTTTCACTCCATCTTTCCACCTCCAATTTGGTCTCCCACTTCTCGTTCCCTCCACCTCCGACACATATATCCTCTTGGTCAATCTTTCCTCACTCATTCTCTCCATGTGCCCAAACCATTTCAAAACACCCTCTTCTGCTCTCTCAACCACGCTCTTTTTATTTCCACACGTCTCTCTTACCCTTACGTTACTTACTCGATCAAACCACCTCACACCACACATTGTCCTCAAACATCTCATTTCCAGCACATCCATCCTCCTGCGCACCACTCTATCCATAGCCCATGCCTCGCAACCATACAACATTGTTGGAACCACTATTCCTTCAAACATACCCATTTTTGCTTTCCGAGATAATGTTCTCGACTTCCACACATTCTTCAAGGCTCCCAGAATTTTCGCCCCCTCCCCCACCCTATGATCCACTTCTGCTTCCATGGTTCCATCCGCTGCCAGATCCACTCCCAGATATCTAAAACACTTTACTTCCTCCAGTTTTTCTCCATTCAAACTTACCTCCCAATTGACTTGACCCTCAACCCTAGGGTTACTGTACCTAATAACCTTGCTCTTATTCACATTTACTCTTAACTTTCTTCTTTCACACACTTTACCAAACTCAGTCACCAGCTTATATGTCATTATCTTGTGGAGGCTAAGGTGAAGATTTGTATGGGTTTTCAGAAAAGAAGAGTGAATGTTGGGGTGAAGAGGGTGGTGAGAGTAAGTGAGCTTGGGAAGGAGACTTGTGTGAGGAAGTACCAGGAGAGACTGAGTACAGAATGGAAAAAGGTGAGAACAATGGAAGTAAGGGGAGTGGGGGAGGAATGGGATGTATATAGGGAATCAGTGATGGATTGCGCAAAAGATGCTTGTGGCATGAGAAGAGTGGGAGGTGGGTTGATTAGAAAGGGTAGTGAGTGGTGGGATGAAGAAGTAAGATTATTAGTGAAAGAGAAGAGAGAGGCATTTGGACGATTTTTGCAGGGAAAAAATGCAATTGAGTGGGAGATGTATAAAAGAAAGAGACAGGAGGTCAAGAGAAAGGTGCAAGAGGTGAAAAGGAGGGCAAATGAGAGTTGGGGTGAGAGAGTATCATTAAATTTTAGGGAGAATAAAAAGATGTTCTGGAAGGAGGTAAATAAAGTGCGTAAGACAAGGGAGCAAATGGGAACTTCAGTGAAGGGCACAAATGGGGAGGTGATAACAAGTAGTGGTGATTTGAGAAAGAGATGGAGTGAGTATTTTGAAGGTTTGTTGAACGTGTTTGATGATAGAGTGGCAGATATAGGGTGTTTTGGTCGAGGTGGTGTGCAAAGTGAGAGGGTTAGGGAAAATGATTTGGTAAACAGAGAAGAGGTAGTAAAAGCTTTGCGGAAGATGAAAGCCGGCAAGGCAGCAGGTTTGGATGGTATTGCAGTGGAATTTATTAAAAAAGGGGGTGACTGTATTATTGACTGGTTGGTAAGGTTACTTAATGTATGTATGACTCATGGTGAGGTGCCTGAGGATTGGCGGAATGCGTGCATAGTGCTATTGTACAAAGGCAAAGGGGATAAGAGTGAGTGCTCAAATTTCAGAGGTATAAGTTTGTTGAGTATTCCTGGTAAATTATATGGGAGGGTATTGATTGAGAGGGTGAAGGCATGTACAGAGCATCAGATTGGGGAAGAGCAGTGTGGTTTCAGAAGTGGTAGAGGATGTGTGGATCAGGTGTTTGCTTTGAAGAATGTATGTGAGAAATACTTAGAAAAGCAAATGGATTTGTATGTAGCATTTATGGATCTGGAGAAGGCATGTGATAGAGTTGATAGAGATGCTCTGTGGAAGGTATTAAGAATATATGGTGTGGGAGGCAAGTTGTTAGAAGCAGTGAAAAGTTTTTATCGAGGATGTAAGGCATGTGTACGTGTAGGAAGAGAGGAAAATATTTTTTTATTTATTTTGCTTTGTAGCTGTCTCCCGCGTTTGCGAGTTAGCGCAAGGAAACAGACGAAAGAAATGGCCCAACCCACCCCCATACACATCTATATACATACGTCCACACACGCAAAATATACATACCTACACAGCTTTCCATGGTTTACCCCAGACGCTTCACATGCCCTGATACAATCCACTGACAGCACGTCAACCCCGGTATACCACATCGCTCCAATTCACTCTATTCCTTGCCCTCCTTTCACCCTCCTGCATGTTCAGGCCCCGATCACACAAAATCTCTTTCACTCCATCTTTCCACCTCCAATTTGGTCTCCCTCTCCTCCTCGTTCCCTCCACCTCCGACACTTATATCCTCTTGGTCAATCTTTCCTCACTCATTCTCTCCATGTGCCCAAACCATTTCAAAACACCCTCTTCTGCTCTCTCAACCACGCTCTTTTTATTTCCACACATCTGTCTTACCCTTACGTTACTTACTCGATCAAACCACCTCACACCACACATTGTCCTCAAACATCTCAATTCCAGCACATCCATCCTCCTGCGCACAACTCTATCCATAGCCCACGCCTCGCAACCATACAACATTGTTGGAACCACTATTCCTTCAAACATACTCACCTTTGCTTTCCGAGATAATGTTCTCGACTTCCACACATTCTTCAAGGCTCCCAGAATTTTCGCCCCCTCCCCCACCCTATGATCCACTTCCGCTTCCATGGTTCCATCCGCTGCCAGATCCACTCCCAGATATCTAAAACACTTCACTTCCTCCAGTTTTTCTCCATTCAAACTCACCTCCCAATTGACTTGACCCTCAACCCTACTGTACCTAATAACCTTGCTCTTATTCACATTTACTCTTAACTTTCTTCTTTCACACACTTTACCAAACTCAGTCACCAGCTTCTGCAGTTTCTCACATGAATCAGCCACCAGCGCTGTATCATCAGCGAACAACAACTGACTCACTTCCCAAGCTCTCTCATCCCCAACAGACTTCATATCTATATATATATATATATACATATAAAGATGTTTTGGAAGGAGGTAAATAGAGTGCTTAAGACAAGAGAACAAATGGGAACATCGGTGAAGGGGGCTTATAGGGAGGTAATAACAAGTAGTGGTGATGTGAGAAGGAGATGGAGTGAGTATTTTGAAGGTTTGTTGAATGTGTTAGATGATAGAGTGGCAGATATAGGGTGTTTGGGTGGAGGTGGTGTGGTAAGTGAGAGGATTAGGGAGAAAGATTTGGTAAACAGAGAAGAGGTAGTGAATGCTTTGCGGAAGATGAAAGCCGGCAGGGCGGCGGGTTTGGATGGTGTTGCAGTGGAATTTACTAAAAAAAAGGGGATGACTGTGTTGTTGACTGGTTGGTAAGGATATTTAATGTATGTATGGCTCATGGTGAAGTGCCTGAGGATTGGCGGAATGCATGCATAGTGCCATTGTACAAAGGTAGAGGGGATAAAGGTGAGTGTTCAAACTACAGAGGTATAAGTTTGTTGAGTATTCTAGGGAAATTATATGGGAGGGTATTGATTGAGAGGGTGAAGGCATGTACAGAGCATCAGATTGGAGAAGAGCAGTGTGATTTCAGAAGTGGTAGAGATGTGTGGATCTGGTGTTTGCTTTAAAGAATGTTTGTGAGAAGTACTTGAAAAACAGATGGATTTGTATGTAGCATTTATGGATCTGGAGAAGGCATATGATAGAGATGCTTTGTGGAAGGTATTAAGAATATATGGTGTGGGAGGCAAGTTCTAGCTGCAGTGAAAAGTTTTTATCAAGGATATAAGGCATGTCTACGAGTAGGAAGAGAGGAAAGTGATTGGTTCTCAGTGAATGTCGGTTTGGGGCAGGGGTGCGTGATGTCTCCATGGTTGTTTAATTTGTTTATGGATGGGGTTTGGGAGGTGAATGCAAGAGTTTTGGAGAAAGGGGCAAGTATGCAGCCTGTTGTGGATGAGAGGGCTTGGGAAGTGAGTTAGTCGTTGTTCGCTGATGATAGAGCACTTGTGGCTGATTCGGGTGAGAAACTGCAGAAGTTGGTGACTGAGTTTGGTAAAGTGTGTGAAAGAAGAAAGCTGAGAGTAAATGTGAATAAGAGCAAGGTTATTGGGTACAGTAGGTTTGAGGGACAAGTCAATTGGGAGGTAAGTTTGAATGAAGAAACACTGAAGGAAGTGAGGTGTTTTAGATATATTGGAGTGGATCTGGCAGTGGATGGAACCATAGGAGCAGAAGTGAGTCACAGGGTGGGGAAGGGGGCGAAAGTTCTGGGAGCATGGAAAGATGTGTGGAAGGCGAGAACATTATCTCGGAAAGCAAAAATGGGTGTGTTTGAAGGAATAGTGGTTCCAACAATGTTATATGGTTGCGAGGTGTGGGCGATGGATAGAGTTGTGTGGAGGAGGGTGGATGTGCTGGAAATGAGATGTTTGAGAAGTGGGAGACCAAATTGGAGGTGGAAAGATGAAGAAAAAGATTTTGAGTGATCGGGGCCTGAACATGCAGGAGGGTGAATGGTGGGCAAGGAATAGAGTGAATTGGATCGATGTGGTATACCGGGGTCGACGTGCTGTCAATGGATTGAATCAGGGCATATGAAGCGTCTGGGGTAAACCATGGAAAGTTCTGTAGGGCCTGGATGTGGAAAGAGAGCTGTGGTTTCGGGCATTATTACATGACAGCTAGAGACTGAGTGTGAACGAATGTGGCCTTTGATGTCTTTTCCTAGCGCTACCTCACACACATGAGGGGGGAGGGGGATGTTATTCCATGTGTGGCGAGGTGGCGATGGGAATAAATAAAGGCAGACAGTATGAATTATGTACATGTGTATATATGTATATGTCTGTGTGTGTATAAACTTGTGTACATTGAGATGTATAGGTATGTATATTTGCGTGTGTGGACGTGTATGTATACACGTGTATGGGGTGGGTTGGGCCATTTCTTTCGTCTGTTTCCTTGCGCTACCTCGCAGACGCGGGAGACAGCGACAAAGGAAAAGAAATAAAATAGATAAATATAAATATATATATATATATTATCCCTGGGGATAGGGGAGAAAGAATACTTCCCACTTATTCCCTGCGTGTCGTAGAAGGCGACTAAAAGGGGAGGGAGCGGGGGGCTGGAAATCCTCCCCTCTTGTTTTTTTTTTTTTTAATTTTCCAAAAGAAGGAACAGAGAAGGGGGCCAGGTGAGGATTTTCCCTCAGAGGCTCAGTCCTCTGTTCTTAACGCTACCTCGCTGATGCGGGAAATAGCAAATAGTTTGAAAGAAAGAAAATATATATATATATATATATATATATATATATATATATATATATATATATATATGTACAGAGCATCAGATTGGGGAAGAGCAGTGCGGTTTCAGAAGTGGTAGAGGATGTGTGGATCAGGTGTTTGCTTTGAAGAATGTATGTGAGAAATACTTAGAAAAGCAAATGGATTTGTATGTAGCATTTATGGATCTGGAGAAGGCATATGATAGAGTTGATAGAGATGCTCTGTGGAAGGTATTAAGAATATATGGTGTGGGAGGCAAGTTGTTAGAAGCAGTGAAAAGTTTTTATCGAGGATGTAAGGCATGTGTACGTGTAGGAAGAGAGGAAAGTGATTGGTTCTCAGTGAATGTAGGTTTGCGGCAGGGGTGTGTGATGTCTCCATGGTTGTTTAATTTGTTTATGGATGGGGTTGTTAGGGAGGTAAATGCAAGAGTTTTGGAAAGAGGGGCAAGTATGAAGTCTGTTGGGGATGAGAGAGCTTGGGAAGTGAGTCAGTTGTTGTTCGCTGATGATACAGCGCTGGTGGCTGATTCATGTGAGAAACTGCAGAAGCTGGTGACTGAGTTTGGTAAAGTGTGTGGAAGAAGAAAGTTAAGAGTAAATGTGAATAAGAGCAAGGTTATTAGGTACAGTAGGGTTGAGGGTCAAGTCAATTGGGAGGTGAGTTTGAATGGAGAAAAACTGGAGGAAGTGAAGTGTTTTAGATATCTGGGAGTGGATCTGTCAGCGGATGGAACCATGGAAGCGGAAGTGGATCATAGGGTGGGGGAGGGGGCGAAAATTTTGGGAGCCTTGAAAAATGTGTGGAAGTCGAGAACATTATCTCGGAAAGCAAAAATGGGTATGTTTGAAGGAATAGTGGTTCCAACAATGCTGTATGGTTGCGAGGCGTGGGCTATGGATAGAGTTGTGCGCAGGAGGGTGGATGTGCTGGAAATGAGATGTTTGAGGACAATGTGTGGTGTGAGGTGGTTTGATCGAGTAAGTAACGTAAGGGTAAGAGAGATGTGTGGAAATAAAAAGAGCGTGGTTGAGAGAGCAGAAGAGGGTGTTTTGAAATGGTTTGGGCACATGGAGAGAATGAGTGAGGAAAGATTGACCAAGAGGATATATGTGTCGGAGGTGGAGGGAACGAGGAGAAGAGGGAGACCAAATTGGAGGTGGAAAGATGGAGTGAAAAAGATTTTGTGTGATCGGGGCCTGAACATGCAGGAGGGTGAAAGGAGGGCAAGGAATAGAGTGAATTGGAGCGATGTGGTATACAGGGGTTGACGTGCTGTCAGTGGATTGAATCAAGGCATGTGAAGCGTCTGGGGTAAACCATGGAAAGCTGTGTAGGTATGTATATTTGCGTGTGTGGACGTGTGTATGTACATGTGTATGGGGGGGGGGTTGGGCCATTTCTTTCGTCTGTTTCCTTGCGCTACCTCGCAAACGCGGGAGACAGCGACAAAGTATAAAAGAAAAAAAATATATATATATATATATATATATATATATATATATATATATTATATATATATCAGGAATTTGTTTAATCAACCCTTGGGCCCCCCTATATGTATGCACATAGGGAAGGAAAAGGTAAAAACCTGGGCAATTTAAAGGCATTTTTTTATTTTTCCCAAATTCAAGGAAATTATTACAAAGTTTAGAAGTCCTCTTGGCCCTTTGGGAAGATTTTTCAGGGACTAAGGCCCATATGATCCCCTTTCCCTTTTAAACAAATTTTAAAGGATGAAATTTATAGATACTCTAAGCTTCTTTTGATAGAGCTTTTCTGTGCTCCACTGTTTTGTACATTAAAAAAATTTTGTGTGCAGGGGGTTGTAAAAGAGGACTTGGGGAATTCTTGCAAACCCCTTTGCGGGAAAAATGCTTTTATATTTGCCCTTTACCTTTAAGACTTAAAAACCGGGGGAATTTTTCCCAAAAAATAAAACCCCTTTTTTAGCAGGTTTAATTTTTAATTTTCAATTTTTTTAAATTTTGTTTTCGGTATCTTTTAAATTTTTTGTGAAAACTCTGGGGTTTTTCTTTGATGGCACTAATTTGTTAAGGGATTTTTCTTTTTTTTCCAGGGAATTTTTTTGTTTGTTGGTTGAAGAAATGTCCCCCAAGCACTTTTTTAATCTGCCCTCCAGATTTAAATTAGATACCCCCTGCTTTGCCCCATTTTAAAAAAACTTCTAAAGGGGGGAAAATCAGCAGTGATTCTGTGACATTTTAATCTAAAAACCCCTTGTGGTTGCTATGTATTTGGGAATGCAATTAACCCTTATTTTGCGCTTAAAAGGGCATTTCCGTAAAAAGGGGTAAAACCCACAAAAGGCCCCGGGAAAACCCAAAAGAAAGGGAATTTTGGTCAGGGTGGTACTAGTACCCCCATGTCTTTAGTTTTATGAAATTTTTTTCCTCTTTTTTCATATCTTTTTTGTTTTTGTTGACTCATGGAGCTCCTTTCTTTAAAGAGAAAAGTAGGTTCTGGGGAAAATAAAAAAAACTTTTTCTCTACAAGGGTTGGCCCCTGCAAGTTTGTTTTAAAAAAACTTTTTTTGGTGCTAATAGTGCCCAGCCTGGGTAGACACCAAGTATGGGTTAACTCATTCGAAATGATTTGTTCTGTGATTTTCCATTTTTTGTAAATCGGGCAGGAGAACCCTTTTAAAAGGGAAATTAGCTGACATCATGACAAAATTTGGTCTTGATAGGGGTGGGGAATTCATACGAATTCACCAAAAAACCCTTGGGGATGGGAGGGTTCCAGCCCCCCTTTAAGTAAGGACTTTTTTTAAACCCAATAATAAGGCTCTGCCTCTACGGAAAAATTTTTTCATTCTTCTTCATAACCTTTTTTCCGGGTACTTTTTATTTACTTTAGTTTTTTTGGTTAAACAAAAACCCTTTTTTTTGTGAATATTGACTTAAAAAACTGGGCAATCTTCACTTGTTTTTCTTTTTGACCCCATTCAAAATTTTTGATTCTAGTTGTCAAAATCAGGCTTAGCTAGTGTTTTGCTTATAAAGAGTTTTTTCAGGTTTTTTTTTTGGAAAAAAAAACCTGATAAGTTATTTTTTTTCATGCTGTAAAAATCGAAAACATTTGATGAATCAATGTAATATTCTCTAAAAACCCTTTAAAAACCCCTCCCCTTTTTCTGCGTCATTTAAAAAATTTCTGTTTTTTTGTGAATTTTTAAATTTGCAACTTGTTTTGAATCCACTCTTTTGCAAATTTTCCCCCCCCCCCCTTGTTGATATCTTTTGGGAATGGGTTTTTCCCTTAATACGGGATGTAAAAAAAACCAATAAAATTTTCTTTTCCCAACGGGTTTTAAGTGTGAGTGCCCGTAGCAGCGGGTTTAACCAAAGCACGGAGACCGGGTTATAGTGGGGGGTTGTTTTGAATGCAAAGGGGAGAAGAAATGTGGCAGTAGGGGGTACGGGCGTGTAAATGAGGTGTTCGTTTTTGTAAATGGAAATGGTGAAGGCTTGTGGATCTGTGTGTTTAAAAAAGATCTGATGTTTGGGGAAATACCGGGTTTTTAAAAAAAGAGAGGATTACATAAGTAAAATTTAAGGGGGAAAGGGGGGGAAAGGAATGGGTGTATTTAGGGAATCGTAAATGGATTGCCCCAAAAGATGCTTTTTGGCATGAGAAGGGGTGGGGGGGTGGGTTGATTAAAAAGGGGAAAGTAAAGTTTGGGATGAAAAAAGTAAAAAGTATTAGTGGAAGAGAAAAAGGGGAGGGCATTTGGACGTTTTTTTGCGGGGAAAAAAAAATTGAAATTGATTTGGGAGATGTATAAAAGAAAGGACAGGAGGGAAGAGAAAGGTGCAAAAGGTTTAAAAAAGGGGAAATGGGGATTTGGGGGGGAGAGAGTACATTAAATTTTTTGGGAGAATAAAAGATGTTCTGGGAAAGGGGGTAAATAAAGTGCGTAAACAAGGGGGCCCAAAAGGGAACTTAGGGGAAGGGCGCAAATGGGGAGGTGATAACAAATATGGGGGATGTGAGAAGGGGATGGAGTGGTATTTTTAAAGGGTTTTTTGAATGTGTTTGATATAGAGTGGCAGAAAAAAGGGGGGTTTTTTGGGCGAGGTTTGGGGTGCAAAGTGAGAGGGTTTGGGAAAATGATTTGGAAAAAAGAGAAGAGGTATGAAACTTTTGCGGGAAAATGAAACCGGGAAGGGAGCAGGGCTTGGATTTTTTTTTGCAGTGGGGAAATTTTTTAAAAAAAGGGGGGGGAAAAGTATTTTTGGGCTGGTTGGTAAGGTTTTTTAATTTTATTATTTACTCATGGTGTTGGGGCCGAGGATTGGCGGAATGCGTGCATAGTGCCATTGTTCCCAAAACAAAGGGGGTAAGAGTAGGCTCCCAAAATTTAAAAAGGGATAATTTTTTTTGAGATTCCTGGGAAAAATTTTATGGGAGGGTATTGATTTTGGGGGGTGAAGGCAAAGAAAAGAGCATCAGGGTTGGGGGGAAAAGCAGTGTGGTTTAGAAGTGGTAGGGAGTGGGGGTTTAAAAGGGGTTTTTTCTTTTTAAAATGGGATTTGGAAATAAATTAGAAAACAAATGGATTTGTATTTAGCATTTATGGGTTTTGGGGGAAGGATAGAAGAGGGTTATAAAAGAAGCTCTGTGGAAGGGATTAAGAAAATTGGTGGGGGGAGGGAAAGTTTTAGAAAGTTTTAAAAGTTTTTTTTCGAGGATGTAAGGCATTGTAGGTAGGGAAGAAAAGGGAAGTGATTGGGTTTTCAGTGAAAAGGAAAAATTTGCTGCAGGGGGGTGTGATTTCCCCCATGGTTTTTTAATTTTTGTAAAGGATGGGGTTTTAAAGGGGGGTAAATGCAAGAGTTTTTGGGAAAAAGGGGCAAGTATTTAAATCTGTTGGGGAAAGAGGAGCTTTGGGGGGTGAGTCAGTTGTTTTTTTCGCTGATGTACAGCCGGTGGCTGATTTATGTGAGAAAAAGCAGAAGCTGGGGATGAGTTTTTTGGAAAAAATGGTGGAAGAAGAAAGTTAAGAGTAAATGGAATAAAAAGGGAAGGTTATTGGTTTTCAAATAGGGTTGAGGGTCAAGGGCAAATTTGGGGGGTGAGTTTGAATGGAGAAAAACTGGAGGAAGTGAAGTGTTTTAGATATATTGGAGTGGATCTGGCAGTGGATGGAACCATAGGAGCAGAAGTGAGTCCACAGGGTGGGGAAGGGGGTGAAAGTTCTGGGAGCATGGAAAGATGTGTGGAAGGCGAGAACATTATCTCGGAAAGCAAAAATGGGTGTGTTTGAAGGAATAGTGGTTCCAACAATGTTATATGGTTGCGAGGTGTGGGCGATGGATAGAGTTGTGTGGAGGAGGGTGGATGTGCTGGAAATGAGATGTTTGAGAAGTGGGAGACCAAATTGAGTGGAAAGATGAAGAAAAAGATTTTGAGTGATCGGGGCCTGAACATGCAGGGGGGTGAATGGTGGGCAAGGAATAGAGTGAATTGGATCGATGTGGTATACCGGGGTCGACGTGCTGTCAATGGATTGAATCAGGGCATATGAAGCGTCTGGGGTAAACCATGGAAAGTTCTGTAGGGCCTGGATGTGGAAAGGGAGCTGTGGTTTCGGGCATTATTACATGACAGCTAGAGACTGAGTGTGAACGAATGTGGCCTTTGATGTCTTTTCCTAGCGCTACCTCACACACATGAGGGGGGAGGGGGATGTTATTCCATGTGTGGCGAGGTGGCGATGGGAATAAATAAAGGCAGACAGTATGAATTATGTACATGTGTATATATGTATATGTCTGTGTGTGTATAAACTTGTGTACATTGAGATGTATAGGTATGTATATTTGCGTGTGTGGACGTGTATGTATACACGTGTATGGGGTGGGTTGGGCCATTTCTTTCGTCTGTTTCCTTGCGCTACCTCGCAGACGCGGGAGACAGCAACAAAGGAAAAGAAATAAAATAGATAAATATAAATATATATATATATTATCCCTGGGGATAGGGGAGAAAGAATACTTCCCACTTATTCCCTGCGTGTCGTAGAAGGCAACTAAAAGGGGAGGGAGCGGGGGGCTGGAAATCCTCCCCTCTTGTTTTTTTTTTTTTAATTTTCCAAAAGAAGGAACAGAGAAGGGGGCCAGGTGAGGATATTCCCTCAGAGGCTCAGTCCTCTGTTCTTAACGCTACCTCGCTGATGCGGGAAATAGCAAGTAGTTTGAAAGAAAGAAAATATATATATATATATATATATATATATATATATATGTACAGAGCATCAGATTGGGGAAGAGCAGTGCGGTTTCAGAAGTGGTAGAGGATGTGTGGATCAGGTGTTTGCTTTGAAGAATGTATGTGAGAAATACTTAGAAAAGCAAATGGATTTGTATGTAGCATTTATGGATCTGGAGAAGGCATATGATAGAGTTGATAGAGATGCTCTGTGGAAGGTATTAAGAATATATGGTGTGGGAGGCAAGTTGTTAGAAGCAGTGAAAAGTTTTTATCGAGGATGTAAGGCATGTGTACGTGTAGGAAGAGAGGAAAGTGATTGGTTCTCAGTGAATGTAGGTTTGCGGCAGGGGTGTGTGATGTCTCCATGGTTGTTTAATTTGTTTATGGATGGGGTTGTTAGGGAGGTAAATGCAAGAGTTTTGGAAAGAGGGGCAAGTATTAAGTCTGTTGGGGATGAGAGAGCTTGGGAAGTGAGTCAGTTGTTGTTCGCTGATGATACAGCGCTGGTGGCTGATTCATGTGAGAAACTGCAGAAGCTGGTGACTGAGTTTGGTAAAGTGTGTGGAAGAAGAAAGTTAAGAGTAAATGTGAATAAGAGCAAGGTTATTAGGTACAGTAGGGTTGAGGGTCAAGTCAATTGGGAGGTGAGTTTGAATGGAGAAAAACTGGAGGAAGTGAAGTGTTTTAGATATCTGGGAGTGGATCTGTCAGCGGATGGAACCATGGAAGCGGAAGTGGATCATAGGGTGGGGGAGGGGGCGAAAATTTTAGGAGCCTTGAAAAATGTGTGGAAGTCGAGAACATTATCTCGGAAAGCAAAAATGGGTATGTTTGAAGGAATAGTGGTTCCAACAATGCTGTATGGTTGCGAGGCGTGGGCTATGGATAGAGTTGTGCGCAGGAGAATGGATGTGCTGGAAATGAGATGTTTGAGGACAATATGTGGTGTGAGGTGGTTTGATCGAGTAAGTAACGTAAGGGTAAGAGAGATGTGTGGAAATAAAAAGAGCGTGGTTGAGAGAGCAGAAGAGAGTGTTTTGAAATGGTTCGGGCACATGGCGAGAATGAGTGAGGAAAGATTGACCAAGAGAATATATGTGTCGGAGGTGGAGGGAACGAGGAGAAGAGGGAGACCAAATTGGAGGTGGAAAGATGGAGTGAAAAAGATTTTGTGTGATCGGGGCCTGAACATGCAGGAGGGTGAAAGGAGGGCAAGGAATAGAGTGAATTGGAGCGATGTGGTATACCGGGGTTGACATGCTGTCAGTGGATTGAATCAAGGCATGTGAAGCTTCTGGGGTAAACCATGGAAAGCTGTGTAGGTATGTATATTTGCGTGTGTGGACGTATGTATATACATGTGTATGGGGGTGGGTTGGGCCATTTCTTTCGTCTGTTTCCTTGCGCTACCTCGCAAACGCGGGAGACAGTGACAAAGCAAAAAAAAAATAGATATATATATATATATATATATATATATATATATATATATATATATATATATATATATATATATTTTTTTTTTTTTTTTTTTTTATACTATTCGCTATTTCCCGCGATAGCGAGGTAGCGTTAAGAACAGAGGACTGGGCCTTTGAGGGAATATCCTCACCTGGACCTCTTCTCTGTTCCTTCTTTTGGAAAATTAAAAAAAAAAAAAAAAACGAGAGGGGAGGATTTCCAGCCCCCCGCTCCCTTCCCTTTTAGTCGCCTTCTACGACACGCAGGGAATACGTGGGAAGTATTCTTTCTCCCCTATCCCCAGGGAAAATATATATATATATGTATATATATATATACTTCCCACGTATTCCCTGCGTGTCGTAGAAGGCGACTAAAAGGGAAGGGAGCGGGGGGCTGGAAATCCTCCCCTCTCGTTTTTTTTAATTTTCCAAAAGAAGGGACAGAGAAGGGGGCCCTTTGAGGATATTCCCTCAAAGGTCCAGTCCTTTGTTCTTAACGCAACCTCGCTAATGCGGGAAATGGCGAATAGTATGAAAGAAAAAGATATATATATATATATATATATATATATATATATATATATATATATATATTATATATATATATATATATATATATATATATATATATATTTTTTTTTTTTATATTTTTATTATATATATATATATATATATATATATATATATATATATATATATATATATATCAGGGAATTTGCTTAATCAATCTTGCGCTCATATATGTATGCACATATGAAGGAATATGGTACACCTAGGCAGTTTAATGCATGATTTTATCTTCCATTCAAGGATAGTATTACTAAGTTTAGAAGTCCTCTTGGACCTTTGGGAAGAGTTTCAGGGACTATGTCCATATGATGCCCTTGTCCTTTACATAATAAGGATGTAATTATAGATACTCTAAGCTTCTTTTGATAGAGCTTTTCTGTGCTCTACTGTTTTGTCTCATTAAAAAAATTTTGTGATGCATGGGTGCTGAAAGAGGACTTAGGGAGATTCTTGCTATTCCCTTGCAGGGTAATGCTTTTATATTTGCCCATGTACCATTAAGACTTCAGAACCAGGGAATCTTTCCAAAATAAAACCCCTTATTTTAGCAGGTCTTATCTTAATTCAATCTTTTTATTTTCTGTTCGGTATCTTTTGATGTTTTGTGAAAACTCTGTGGGATTTCTTTGATGGCACTAATTTGTTAAGGGATTTTTCTGTTTTTCCAGGGCATTTGTTGCTTGTTGGTTGAAGAAATGTCCCCCTAGCACTACATAATCTGTCTGCCAGAGTTTAATAGATAGCCCCTGCTTTGACCCTCCTTAGAAAACTTCTCAAGGGGGAAATCAGCAGTGAGGTCTGTGACATTTATCTAACACCCTTGTGGGATGCTACTGTAGTTGGAATGCAATTAACCCTTATTTTGCAGCTTAAAATGCATTTCCTGTAGAATAGGGTGAACCCACATAGACCCGAGACCAAAAGTAGAGAATTGGTCATGGTGGTACTAGTACTCCATGTCTTTAGCTTATGAAAGTTTTTCTCTTCTTCATATCGTTTTGCTTTTGTTGACTCATGGAGCTCCCATCTTCTGAAGAGAAAAGTAGGTTCTGAGGAATGAAAAACTTTTTCTCTACAAGGTGAGGCCCTGCAAGTGTTGTTTTAGAAAAACTTTTCTTGGTGACCAGCCTGGGTAGACACCAAGTATGATGGTAACTCATTCTGGCAATGATTTGTTCTGTGATGTCATGTTTGTGATCGGGCAGGAGAACCCTGTGAAAGGAATAGCTGACATCAGTGACAGAATTGGTCTTGATAGGGGTAGGGAATTCATATCGAATTCACCCAGATATCTTGGAGGATAGAGGGTTCCAGCCTCCTTTAAGTAAGGCACTTTATTATCAGATAATAAGGCTCTGCCTCAGACGGAAAAATTTTTTCATTCTTCTTCATAACCTTTTTTCCTGTCACATTTTATTACAGTAGTAGTTTTGGTTATACTAAAGCCTTTTCTGTGAATATTAGACATGAAACTGGTGCATCTTCAGCTTGTTTCAGTTTGAGCCATTCATAAAGCATGATTCTAGTTGTCAGAATCAGGCTTAGCTAGTGTTTTGCTTATCAAGAGCTTTTTCAGGTTTTGATTTGGCAAAAAACCTGATAAGTTATTGTTTTCATGCTGTAATATCGTAAACAGTTGATGAATCAATGTAATATTCTCTCATAACATTAATATGCCCCTCACCTTTCTGCAGTCATTTGGAAACATCTGTTTTCTGTGAATGTTAAGTGCAACTTGCTTGAATCCACTCTTTTGCAAAGATCTCTCTGTTGATATCATTTTGGAATAGGTTACCTTAACTACAGGATGTAGAAAAATCCAATAGTAAAGTCATTTCACTGGATAAGTGTGAGTGACCGTAGCAGCTGGTACCAGCACGAGACCAGGTTATAGTGATGGGTGATTTGAATGCGAAGGCGAGTAATGTGGCAGTAGAGGGTACAGTCGATGTACATGAGGTGTTCAGTGTTGTAAATGGAAATGGTGAAGAGCTTGTGGATCTGTGTGTTGAAAAAGATCTGATGATTGGGAATACCTGGTTTAAAAAGAGAGATATACATAAGTATATGTAAGGGGAGTGGGGGAGGAATGGGATGTATTTAGGGAATCAGTGATGGATTGCGCAAAAGATGCTTGTGGCATGAGAAGAGTGGGAGGTGGGTTGATTAGAAAGGGTAGTGAGTTGTGGGATGAAGAAGTAAGAGTATTAGTGGAAGAGAAGAGAGAGGCATTTGGACGATTTTTGCAGGGAAAAAATGAAATTGAGTGGGAGATGTATAAAAGAAAGAGACAGGAGGTCAAGAGAAAGGTGCAAGAGGTGAAAAAAAGGGCAAATGAGAGTTGGGGTGAGAGAGTATCATTAAATTTTAGGGAGAATAAAAAGATGTTCTGGAAGGAGGTAAATAAAGTGCGTAAGACAAGGGAGCAAATGGGAACTTCAGTGAAGGGCGCAAATGGGGAGGTGATAACAAGTAGTGGTGATGTGAGAAGGAGATGGAGTGAGTATTTTGAAGGTTTGTTGAATGTGTTTGATGATAGAGTGGCAGATATAGGGTGTTTTGGTCGAGGTGGTGTGCAAAGTGAGAGGGTTAGGGAAAATGATTTGGTAAACAGAGAAGAGGTAGTGAAAGCTTTGCGGAAGATGAAAGCCGGCAAGGCAGCAGGTTTGGATGGTATTGCAGTGGAATTTATTAAAAAAGGGGGTGACTGTATTGTTGACTGGTTGGTAAGGTTATTTAATGTATGTATGACTCATGGTGAGGTGCCTGAGGATTGGCGGAATGCGTGCATAGTGCCATTGTACAAAGGCAAAGGGGATAAGAGTGAGTGCTCAAATTACAGAGGTATAAGTTTGTTGAGTATTCCTGGTAAATTATATGGGAGGGTATTGATTGAGAGGGTGAAGGCATGTACAGAGCATCAGATTGGGGAAGAGCAGTGTGGTTTCAGAAGTGGTAGAGGATGTGTGGATCAGGTGTTTGCTTTGAAGAATGTATGTGAGAAATACTTAGAAAAGCAAATGGATTTGTATGTAGCATTTATGGATCTGGAGAAGGCATATGATAGAGTTGATAGAGATGCTCTGTGGAAGGTATTAAGAATATATGGTGTGGGAGGAAAGTTGTTAGAAGCAGTGAAAAGTTTTTATCGAGGATGTAAGGCATGTGTACGTGTAGGAAGAGAGGAAAGTGATTGGTTCTCAGTGAATGTAGGTTTGCTGCAGGGGTGTGTGATGTCTCCATGGTTGTTTAATTTGTGTATGGATGGGGTTGTTAGGGAGGTAAATGCAAGAGTTTTGGAAAGAGGGGCAAGTATGAAGTCTGTTGGGGATGAGAGAGCTTGGGAAGTGAGTCAGTTGTTGTTCGCTGATGATACAGCGCTGGTGGCTGATTCACGTGAGAAACTGCAGAAGCTGGTGACTGAGTTTGGTAAAGTGTGTGAGAGAAGAAAGTTAAGAGTAAATGTGAATAAGAGCAAGGTTATTAGGTACAGTAGGGTTGAGGGTCAAGTCAATTGGGAGGTGAGTTTGAATGGAGAAAAACTGGAGGAAGTGAAGTGTTTTAGATATCTGGGAGTGGATCTGTCAGCGGATGGAACCATGGAAGCGGAAGTGGATCATAGGGTGGGGGAGGGGGCGAAAATCCTGGGGGCCTTGAAGAATGTGTGGAAGTCGAGAACATTATCTCGGAAAGCAAAAATGGGTATGTTTGAAGGAATAGTGGTTCCAACAATGTTGTATGGTTGCGAGGCGTGGGCTATGGATAGAGTTGTGCGCAGGAGGATGGATGTGCTGGAAATGAGATGTTTGAGGACAATGTGTGGTGTGAGGTGGTTTGATCGAGTGAGTAACGTAAGGGTAAGAGAGATGTGTGGAAATAAAAAGAGCGTGGTTGAGAGAGCAGAAGAGGGTGTTTTGAAGTGGTTTGGGCACATGGAGAGGATGAGTGAGGAAAGATTGACCAAGAGGATATATGTGTCGGAGGTGGAGGGAACAAGGAGAAGAGGGAGACCAAATTGGAGGTGGAAAGATGGAGTGAAAAAGATTTTGTGTGATCGGGGCCTGAACATGCAGGAGGGTGAAAGGAGGGCAAGGAATAGAGTGAATTGGAGCGATGTGGTATACCGGGGTTGACGTGCTGTCAGTGGATTGAATCAAGGCATGTGAAGCGTCTGGGGTAAACCATGGAAAGCTGTGTAGGTATGTATATTTGCGTGTGTGGACGTATGTATATACATGTGTATGGGGGGGGTTGGGCCATTTCTTTCGTCTGTTTCCTTGCGCTACCTCGCAAACGCGGGAGACAGCGACAAAGTATAAAAAAAAAAAAAAACATAAGTATACATATGTGAGTAGGAGAGATGGTCAAAGGGTGTTATTGGATTACATGTTATTTGATAGGCGTGTAACAGAGAGACTTATGGATGTTGATATGCTGAGAGGGGAAGCTGGAGGGGTACCTGATCACTATCTTGTGGAGGCAACGGTGAAGATTTTTAGTGGTTTCCAGAAAAGAAGAGAGAATGTTGGTGAGAAGAGAGTGGTGAGAGTAAGTGAGCTTGGAAAGGAGACTTGTATGAGGAAGTACCAGGAGACATTGAGTTTCGAATGGAAAAAGGTGAGAGCAAATGATGTGAGGGGAGTGGGGGAAGAATGGGATGCATTTCAGGAAGCATTGATGGCTTGTGCAAAAGATTCATGTGACATGAGAAAGGTGGGAGGTGGGCAGATTAGAAAGGGTAGTGAGTGGTGGGATGAAGGTTTTTGGTGAAAGAGAAGAGAAGTGTTTGGACAATTTTTGCAGGGAAGTAGTGCAAATGACTGGAAGATGTATAAAAGAATGCGGCAGGAGGTCAAGAGAAATGTGCAAGAGGTGAAAAAGAGGGCAAATTTGAGTTGGGATGAGAGAGTATCATTAAATTTCAGGGAGAATAAACAGATGTTTTGGAAGGAGGTAAATAATGTGCGTAAGACAAGAGAATAAATGGGAATATCGGTGAAGGGGGCAAATAGGGAGGTAATATTAAGTATTGATGAAGTGAGGAGGAGATGGAGTGAGTATTTTGAAGATTTGTTGAATGTGTTTGATGATAGAGTGGCAGATATAGGGTGTTTTGGTCAGGGTGGTGTGTGAAGTGAGAGGGTCAGATAGAATGGTATGGTAAACAGAGGAGAGATAGTGAAAGCTTTGTGGGAGATGAAAGTAGGCAAGGAAGCAGGTTTGGATGGTATTGCAGTGGAGTTTATTGAAAAAGGGGTGACTGTGTTGTTGATTGGTTGGTAAGGATATTCAGTGTATGTATGGATCATGGTGAAGTGCCTA
The DNA here is from genome assembly GCF_036320965.1 of Panulirus ornatus. Taxonomy (NCBI): domain Eukaryota; kingdom Metazoa; phylum Arthropoda; class Malacostraca; order Decapoda; family Palinuridae; genus Panulirus; species Panulirus ornatus. Next base: position 79,863,952 of record NC_092225.1, on the reverse strand, counting down.
AGGATTGGCGGAATGCATGCATAGTGCCATTGTACAGTGGCAGAGGGGATAAAGGTAGGTGTTCAAATTACTGAGTCATAAGTTAGTTGAGTATTCCTGGGAAACTATATGGGAGGGTGTTGATTGAGAAGGTAAAGGCATGTACAGAGCATCAGATTGGGGAAGTGCAGTGTGGTTTCAGAAGTAGTAGAAGATGTGTGGATCAGGTGTTTGCTTTGAAGAAACTATGTGAGAAATACTTGAAAAAATAGATGGAGTTGTATCTAGCATTTATGGATCTGGAAAAGGCATATGATAGGGTTGATAGAGATGTTTTGTGGAAGGTATTAAGAGTACATGGTGTGGGAGGTAAGTTTCTAGAACCAGTGAACAGTTTTTATGTAAGGCATGTGTCACAATTGGGAAGAGATGAAAGTGATTGGTTTCCAGTGAATGTTAGTTTGCGGCAGGGGTGCGTGGTGTCCCCATGGTTGTATAATTTGTTTATGGATGTGGTGGCTAGGGAGGTGAATGGAAAAGTTTAGGAGAGAGGGACAAGGATGCAGTCTGATGGGGATGAGAGGGTTTGGGAAGTTACTCAGTAGTTGTTTGCTGATGATACAGCACTAGTGGCTGATTCAGGTGAGAAACTGCAGAAGTTGGTGACTGAGTTTGGTAAAGTGTATAAAAGGAGAAAGTTGAAAGTAGATGTAAATAAGAGCAAGGTTATTAGATTCAGTAGGGTTGAGGGACAAGTTAATTGGGAGGGAAGTTTGAATGAAGAAAAACTGGAGGAAGTGAAGTGTTTTAGATATCTGCTAGTGGACTTACCAGTGGAAGAAACCATGGAAGCGGAAGTGAGTCACAGGGTGGGGGAAGGGGCGATGGTTCTGGGAGCATTGAAGAATGTGTGGAGGGTGAGAATGTTATCTCAGAGAGCAAAATGGGTATGTTTGAAGGAATAGTATTCCAACAATGTTATATGGTTGCAAGGCATAGGTTATAGATAGGTTTGTATGGAGGAGGGTGGATGTGTTGGAAATGAAATGTTTGAGGACAATATGTGGTGTGAGGTGGTTTGATCAAGTAAATAATGAAAGGGTAAGAGAGATGTGTGGTGGTGATAAAAAAAAGTGTGGTTCAGAGAGCAGAAGAGGATGTATTGAAATGGTTTGGTCACATGAGAGAATGAGTGAGGAATGATTGACAAAGAGGATATGTGTGTCAGAGGTGGAGGGAAGAAGGAGACCAAATTGGAGATGGAAGGATGGAGTGAAAAAGATTTTAAGCGATTGGGGCCTGAACATACAGGAGGGTGAAAGGCATGCAAGGAATAAAGTAAACTGGAACGATGTGATATACCGAGGTCGACGTGCTGTCAGTGGATTGAACCAGGGCATGTGAAGTGTTTGGGGTAAACCATGGAAAGTTTTGTGGGGCCTGGATGTGGAAAGGGAGCTGTGGTTTCGGTACATATTCATACTTGCTGCCTTCATCCATTTCTGTCACACAGGAAACAGCATATATATCCTCTTTGTCAATCTTTCCTCACTCATTCTCTCCATGTGTCCAAACCGTTTCAACCCACCCTCTCTCAACCATACACATTTTATTACCACACATCCTTCTTACCCTTTCATTACTTACTTGGTCTAAACACCTCACACCACGTATTGTCCTCAAACATTTCATTTCCAATGTGTCCACCCTCCTCCTCACAACCATATCTATAGCCCAGTCACAGGCAAAAGTCTACATCAAGGCCAGGCCTTAATTGAAATATAAAGAAGTTAATGAAAAGGAAAAAGAAGAAACAAGGAAAAGTGTGTATAGATAGATTTTGGAGGTTGGGAAAACTTGTCTTCTAAAGTGTGCCAGGTCATAGTTATTGTGAAAGACATAAAAGGGTAGAGAGTGACAGAGCTTTGAAATGTAGGGAAAGACACGGTTACCAAAATGGCCCACCCTTGAGTTGCCAATAACCACACAGTAATCATGTGATGCAGCAGCATACAGAGTTTTGCATGGCCTGTCTGTTGGTAGGGGCACACCAGCAGCCAGTTTTTGTAAGCAAAAACCAAAGAAATACCTATAGAAGAGGGTAAAGTGAGCTAGCTTTGTGGCACAGGGCAAAAGGGTCAAGTTTTGAAATTTGCCTTGGAGAGTGTATAAGTTGGACTGGTTTTGACTTGACTCTGTCAAGTAAGGATGCAGAAGTAGAACCACCCCAGATGTGAGAGCAGTATTCCATACATGCATGGATCATTCCCTTGTATAAACTGAGCAACTTTTCAGAAGATAAAATCAGCATCTTAACAGGACTTCCAATTTCTTAGAGGGAGACTTAGCTATTTCTGTAATGTGGGGTTTCCAAAATAGAGTCTATGTTACTGTGATATTAAGTAAGTTCATTGCATCAAGAGGTAGCGTTACAGAACCTTTAAAGGAAAAAGGAAAATTGAGGAACTTGTGGTAGGGAGATGGGTGAAAACTGGGTCGTGGAGGCATCAAAGTTAACCAGATTTCGTCTGCTGCACTGAGGCACCCTGTCCAAGTATGAGTTTATTGAGGAAGTTGTGTTTACATGGGATGCAGATAGAGTGAGAGAAGAAGGAGCAGATTTGAAGGGTGTGAGACAGGACAGAACCAGGAGGAACACTGCTGTTTGTGGAGATGAATTTGCCAGAGAGCTAGATATGAGGAAGCAAAGTGTGGTAGGAAAGCCAAATGAGGGAACCATGGAGAAGAGACCTCGATGCTTTGGATATATGAAGGACAACTGCACAGGGTTCCCCAAAATTTTCAGGGATGATGACCAGACATTAGTAAGATAGGAAGGAATATCACCAACCATACTGTTGATCAGAGAGAAGACTGTGATATTCAAGATGTCTGAGGATATAGGTGTTGTTGTTATATACATTTTTATTGGGAGATAGAGGAGATTCTACTTACAAGGGCTTCCCAGTTAGTTGAGGGGGTAGACATTAAAGCTTTTTTTGTAATAGTGTGTTGGATTATGGGAAATTTATTCACAAGGTTAGTGTTTAGGAAAAACAACAGATTTTGTATATAATAGAATCCTTAATGTTTAAAGAATATTGTCATATTTTACTCTGCTGTAAATGTAGCAAACACTACACTGGATGTAATTAGATACTCTTTGTAGTAGATTATTGATATGATCAACATTCTTTACTTTATGTTACAGGTTCTTAGATTTGCTATTTATGACTGGGATACCAAGACTACAAATCCAGATGATCAGGACTCCCTTGGTACTGTTGAATGCTCTTTGGGAGAAATTATGGCTTACCAGGGTTCACAGGTAGGAACAGTAAATTTATTTTAATAATGATATTTTGAAGGCTTTCAGGGTAACTTGTAAGTCTACCCCAGGGAATTCGATGTTCCTGCCCTTTTGCCAGTCAGTAAAGATGGTAAAGTTGATTTCCAAAAAAATTATGCATGTGTTCATTTGCCCAACCCTACATAATGGGAATAGGTTTAAAATGGAAGATAGATAGAGACAGGCTTTGAACAATTATTTCTCTCATGAAATGTCAATGTTCTGCTCGTAAATGGTAATTTTCAGTCTTATTATCAGGATTTTGGTTGAAAGAACAGCACTGAGGAAAATTGTACATGAAGGCTCCTGACACAGGGGAAATAATTCAGATTTGCTTTGTAGCCATGGCCCTGGGAAGAGCAGCTGATTTTCTAAGGACTTGTTAGCAAAAGCATCGATCATAAGATACTAGATGTGTGGTATTTTGCTTTCATTTTCATACTATAACTGATCCAGGCTTATCATGTTTAATATCAGAAAGATCATTCTTCTGAACTCAGATCAGAGAATCCTTTATCTTAAGTGGGCTAAAGATCTTGGATGTTGTTCCATATCCCTTTTATGGGAACTGCAACTTTATCAACATCAAGGACTTTACCCAGTTCACATTTCTAAGGTCATGGTGCATGTTATTGAAGATATATTCTTTGTTGTTTTCCATAATTACCACATATCTATATGATATTTGGTAATTATCAGATGTGGTAATTACTGTTACAATATCGAGATTCACTCTTGCCTCATGATATTATATGAAATCTTTTCTGGTATTTAATGAAGATTTTGAATGTTAATGCTTGTTAATCTACAGTTTGGTAAAGAGAGGAATCTTCATGTAAGCTGTTGCTCCCTTATCTTATTCTCTTATCCTTCCAAGAATGATGGATTCTTGATATCTAAAACAGTAGTATCTCTGCCTTACTTTTTTGTTTTAAGAGATTGTTGAATTGTATGCTTTGTGTAGGAGGTCTGTATACAAAACCAAAGAATATTATTTAATTTCTTTCATCATTGGGTTCTAATTATATGGGAACTGTTAGTGCTAAGTTTATACAGTAAAAAAATTCCTTCCTTATGTATCCTACCCTTGTTTAAGTTATTGTATCATGTAATTTCTCAGAGATTTTGTTTTATAACAGTGTTCATACAAATTGTATTTTATTACAGCTTAGCAGAACTATATCTGGAGGTGGGATCCTTATGATAGAAGGAGATGAAGTGTCTTCATCCAAGGAAGTTATCACTATGAACATGTCTGGAGCAGATTTGGACAAAAAGGACTTTTTTGGAAAGAGTGATCCTTTCCTGATTTTTTATCGATGCAATGATAACAATACCTATGTTCCTGTGCACAAGACAGAAGTCATTAAGAAAACACTTAATCCAGCCTGGAAACCCATCATTATTCCAGCAAGAACACTGTGTGCGGGAGACCATAATCGTAGCATCAAGATTGAGTGCTATGACTGGGATTCAGATGGAGGGCATGATCTGATTGGTGAATGTTACACCAATTTGCAAAGGTATGGATCATATTATTAAGAAAGATAGGTATATTTCCTTTTTAGAGAAAAATATTACTTTCTTTTCTTTTCTTTCAAACTGTTCGCCATTTCCCGCATTAGCGAGGTAGCGTTAAGAACAGAGGACTGGGCCTTTGAGGGAATACCCTCACCTGGCCCAATTCTCTGTTCCTTCTTTTGGAAAATTAAAAAAAAAAAAAAAAAAAAAAAAACGAGAGGGGAGGATTTCCAGCCCCCCGCTCCCTCCCCTTTTAGTCGCCTTTTACGACACACAGGGAATACGTGGGAAGTATTCTTTGTCCCCTATATATATATATATATATATTTATTTATTTTGCTTTGTTGCTGTCTCCCGCGTTTGCGAGGTAGCGCAAGGAAACAGACAAAAGAAATGGCCCAACCCACCCCCATACACAATGTATATACATACACGTCCACACACGCAAATATACATACCTATACATCTCAATTATTTATTTATTTATTAATTATACTTTGTCGCTGTCTCCCGCGTTTGTGAGGTAGCGCAAGGAAACAGACGAAAGAAATGGCCCAACCCCCCCCATACACATGTATATACATATGTCCACACACGCAAATATACATACCTACACAGCTTTCCATGGTTTACCCCAGACGCTTCACATGCCTTGATTCAATCCACTGACAGCACGTCAACCCCGGTATACCACATCGCTCCAATTCACTCTATTCCTTGCCCTCCTTTCACCCTCCTGCATGTTCAGGCCCCGATCACACAAAATCTTTTTCACTCCATCTTTCCACCTCCAATTTGGTCTCCCTCTTCTCCTCGTTCCCTCCACCTCCGACACATATATCCTCTTGGTCAATCTTTCCTCACTCATTCTCTCCATGTGCCCAAACCACTTCAAAACACCCTCTTCTGCTCTCTCAACCACGCTCTTTTTATTTCCACACATCTCTCTTACCCTTACGTTACTCACTCGATCAAACCACCTCACACCACACATTGTCCTCAAACATCTCATTTCCAGCACATCCACCCTCCTGCGCACAACTCTATCCATAGCCCACGCCTCGCAACCATACAACATTGTTGGAACCACTATTCCTTCAAACATACCCATTTTTGTTTTCCGAGATAATGTTCTCGACTTCCACACATTCTTCAAGGCCCCCAGAATTTTCGCCCCCTCCCCCACCCTATGGTCCACTTCCGCTTCCATGGTTCCATCCGCTGCCAGATCCACTCCCAGATATCTAAAACACTTCACTTCCTCCAGTTTTTCTCCATTCAAACTCACCTCCCAATTGACTTGACCCTCAACCCTACTGTACCTAATAACCTTGCTCTTATTCACATTTACTCTTAACTTTCTTCTTTCACACACTTTACCAAACTCAGTCACTGCTTAGAATAATTCTAAAGATATCTTTATACTCATGTATGCTTCTTATCTGTTTCCCCTTTTAGAAAGTCAAAATACAAGGAGGGGAGGGTTTCTGGCCCCTCGCTACCTCGCTTACATGAGGGGGGAGGGGGTTGTTATTCCATGTGTGGCGAGGTGGCGATGGGAATGAATAAAGGCAGACTATGAATTATGTACATGTGTGTATATGTATATGTCTGTGTGTGTATATATATGTGTACATTGAGATGTATAAGTATGTATATTTGCGTATGTGGACGTGTATGTATATACATGTCTATGTGGGTGGGCTGGGCCATTCTTTCGTCTGTTTCCTTGTGCTACCTCGCTAACGCAGGAGACAGCGACAAAGCAAAATAAATAGATAAAATGTTTCTTATATTTTTTCATTGTTGTATTGATGCGAAGAGAGTTTTTATTCTTACATGGTTTCTTTATTTTTGCATTCATTACGTGAAGGATTTGGCTGGTAGCCCTCTACACTCAAAGCATCTAGAATTAACTTAGGAACTCCATATGTACAAGTAGAAGTCTGCTACAACAACAAGTATTCCATTTCTCTCCAGTCCTACTAATGTCTTTGTGTAGGTCAGCCAGGTATAGCTTGCATGATACTAATGAATGTCATTATGTTGATGCCCTTACCAGGGTCACAAGTTAGTGGCTCAAAAACTGGGTAACCACTAAATAAATTATGTGTTCTCCAGAGCTGAGGATAACCTTAAACAGCATTGTTGCTTCTGTGGTTCATTTCCATTGGAAAAAATGTCTGTAAAGAAATTTGAGTTGCTAGAGAATGAGGAAAGAGGGAAGGAGTATGAATGAGTTGGAAATGTATTAGAGAAAGCAGTAGGAGGTCAAGAGAAAGGTGAAGTAGCTGAAAAAGATGGCAAATGGTAAAGAGTTGTGGTGAGCAAGTAACAACAAACTTAAGGGAGAATTAGAATATATTTTGGAAGAAGGTTGATAGTGTTAGAAATTCATGAAAACATATGGAAACATTGGTGATAGAAACAAATGGGGAAGTGGGTACTGGCAAGGATGAGGTGAAGTGGAGATGCAGTGACTACTTAGAAGGGTTGTTGAATGTGTTTGATGATAGGGTAGTAGATGTAGGGTGTTTTGGTCAGGGAGGTGTGTGAAGAGAGTGTTTCATGGTATAGTGAAAAGAGGTGTGATGAAAGCCTTGTGTAGGAAGAAATGTGGCAATGTGGATGGTCTTGCAGTTGAATTTCGTAAGAAAGGTGTTGACTGCATTGCTGGTTGGTTGGGTAGGATTTTTATTGTGTATTTGGATCATGGTAAGGTGCCTGAAGATTGGTGTAATGCGTGTGAAGTGCCATTCCATAATGGCAGGGGACAAAGGTGAAGGTTTGAATTACAGAAATACAAGTTTGTTGAGTGTACCTGGTAAGTTGTGTAGAGAGTGGTGATTGAAAGGGTGGTGGCATGTCCAGAGCATCTGACTGTAGTTGTAGGAGTGTTTGAGGATGCATGGATCAAGTGTTTGCTCTAAGGAATGTGCATGAGAAATACATTGAAAAATGTGAGGATTTATATGTGATATTTATAGATGTGGAGAATGCATGTGATAGGGTTGATGTTCCGTGGAAGATACATCGAATGTCTGGTGTGGGAGGACATCTATTAAAGCAGTGAGGATTTTTAAACAAAAGGGTAATGCATTTATGTGATTATTTTGAAAGGAGGTTGAGTTGTTTCAGGTAAAATGGGTCTGCAGTAGGGGATTGTGGTATCACCATGGTTTTTTTTTTTTTTTTTTTTGTGAATGGGGTGGTAAGGGGGGATGAATGCAATGGTCTTGGAGAGAGGAGCAGGGAATAGGGGGTTCTAGTGGCCTCTGTTTCATTCCTATTGGAAAAGAACAAAGAATTCTGCACAGAATATCTTGTGTGTCCTACTTCATAAAAGGAAGGGTAGAGTGATGGGATGATGAAGTTAAGCTACTAGAGAAAGAAGAAAGATGGAAGGAGTGAGTGAGCAGGAGATATATGAGAGAAGGCAGCAGGAAAGTTGCTGGAGCTGAAAAAGATGGCAGATGATGAAAGATGGGATGAGTGAGTAACAGCAAATGTAATGGAAAGTTAGAAAAATGTTTTGGAAGTTTTGGAAGGAGGAAAATAGTGTAGGAGAACAAATTGGAACACCCGTGAAGGGGGCAAATGGGGAAGTGGGAACTGGCAAGGATGAGGTAAAGAGCAGGTGGAGTGAGTATTTTGAAGAATTATTGAATGTTGTTTGATGATAGGGTGGCAGAGGAAGATTGTTTTGGTTTTGAAGGTATGCAAGGTCTTGGCATATGATAGTGTGAAAATTGAGGAGGTGGTAAAAGCCTTGTGTAAGATGGAGAGCTGGAGAGGATGGTATTCAATTGAATTACGTAAGAAAGAAGGTGAATGTAGTTGGTTGGTTTGCTTGGATTTTGAATGTGAGTTTAGGTCATGGTAAGGTGCCTGAGGATTGATGGAATGCCTGTATAATGCTTCTGAGTGAACAAAAGGGAGACAAAGGTATTTGTTTGAATTTTGGTAAGTTGTATGGAATGGTGGTGATTGGAAGGGTGGTGGCATATACAGCGCATCAGACTTGGGAAGAACAGTGTGGTTTCAGGAGTGATAGAGAATCTGTGGATCAGATGTTTGTTTTGAGGAAGGTATGAGAAGTATTTGTATGTGGCACTTATTAATCTGGAGAAAGCATGTGATTGGGTTGATAGGGATGTTCTGTGGAAGGTCCAGTGAATATATGGTATGGGAGAAAATCTGTTAGGAACAATGAGGAGTTTTTATCAAGAGACTGAGGCATGTGTGTGATGAGTAGGTAGGGAGGAGGGTGAGTGTTTCCAGGTGAAGGTGGGTCTGCGGTATGGGAGTGTGGTTTTACCATAGCTGTTTTTGTGTATGGATGGGGTGGTGTGGGAGGTGAATGCAGAGGTCTTGGAGAGAGGAGCAGGTATGTAGTTTGCTGGGGATAGGGCGTTTTAGGGTTTTTGCATTAAACTTAATAAAAGAAAGGGTAGTGAGCAGTTGGATGATGAAGTGAAATTGCTACAAATTGCTATAGGGAAAGAAAAGAGGGAAGGAGTGTGAGTGGTTGGGAGATGTACAATAAAAGCAGCAGGAGCTCAGTAGGATGGTGTAGGAGCTGAAAAAGAGGACAGATGATGAGAGTTGGGGTGAGTGAGTAACAACAAACTTTAGAGTGTATTGGAAAATGTTTTTGAAGGAGGTTAATGATGAGAGGAAAACAAGGGATGAGGGATGAGGTGAAGAGGAAATGGAGTGAGTACTTTGAAGTATTGAGGAATGTGTTTGATGATAAGGAAGCAGAAGTAAGGTATTTTTAGTGGGTAGGTATGTGAAGTGAGACAGTTGTGGAGATATGAAGAACATTATATACATTACACTAATTGGAAGAAGTAGATATGTAGTAAAAGGGGACATCAAAAGAGAAGGTGAGACAGGAAATAAAGAGGATGTATAATTGTGGAAACTACACAAAGCTTAGTCATTTCTCTGGTAGCATACATTGGAAAATGGAATTCAATAGTCAGGAAACAGGGTGGTGTATTGAGAGGTTCTGGGAAATATACAGTAGATGAGTAGAGGCATAGGTACCTCAAGCCTCAAATTTAGAGGGATCATTAAGAAAGAGGAGGAATAGTGCAATGAAAGACATCATAAAAGCAAAGGAGCTTTGTAATGTGCAATGATGAAGATATAGGCAGCAGGCACTTTTAGCCTAGCAGCGTTTTGCTGGGTATAAGAGAGCACATAACAAGTATAGCAGGATAAGAAAAGAGGAACAAAGAAACTTTGATTTTTTCCCCAAAGCATGTGAAAATTCAAAACTTTGATATATATTCTCTAGGAGTCATTTGTCATTTAAGGAGCAGCTACGGGATTCAGAGAGAAGTATGTAAAGGATGTTGTATGGCTATGTGAGGAACTCAATAACAAATTTAGAAGTGTTTTCACAGTGGAAGACGCTTTAGCCCCAACACCAGTGAGGTGGATGAGATAGGAGGTTTTAGAAACCATTGAAATATCTAGAAAAGATGTTAACAGTAATAAAAGGGTTTGACCCAAACAAGGATCATGATCTTGATCAAATTTCATCTCATGCTAAAGAAAGATGCCGATACGTAAGATAAACCACTTGAATTACTGTTCAAGATGTTGCTGGAGAAAGTCATAGTGCTTAGGAAATGGAAAAGGACAAACATCATAAATGCGTATATGAAAGGTGACCGGAAACAGGTGTCGAACAGCAGACCAGTCTCACAACCAAGTATGGTGTGTAATGTTCTGAAAAATATTATTAGAAAGTAAGTGGATGACCTTCTATGGAGGAGAAATTTCTGAATCAAGTGATATCTTGGTTTTAGGGAAAGGGGGTCATGTGTAACTAATCTTTTAGGGTTTTACAAGAGACTAAACTCATTCATAGACAAAAGGAAAGGCTAGGTGGACTATCTATGTTCTGCTGGAAGGCATTTGACACTGTACACACAGGAGACTGATTAAGAAGCTGGATCACCAAGCAGGAATAAGAGGGAACTCCTATGATGGATTGAAGATTATCTCAGTGGGAGGAAGCAAAGGACAAATGTATGAGGGACCTTTTCCAAGTAGGTTGAGGTGACCAGCGGAATACCTCAGAGTTCGGTCCTGAGACCATTACTCTTCTTGACCTGTATTAATGACTTGTCAGAAGGTACAGAAACCAACTTGAATATATTTACCGATGATGCAAAGGTCATTAGGGAAGTGAAAAGCAAGGAAGATTGCATCAGCTCACCAGTGATCCAAAACAGACTCCAAAGTTGGTCTGAAATTGTGTTTGATTGAATTCAGCCTGAGCAATTGTAAAGTAATAAGGATGGGACAAAGTGAATGATGGCATCTATATGTTTATTGCTTAGCAGGAGATAAGCTTCTGGAGCCTGTGTGTGAGGACATGAGAGTAGACATCATCCCTAACTTGTCACTAGAGTCCCATACTTGTCTGCTGTCAAGTATTGGAACAGCTTTTAAGTATATGGATAAGAAAATATTTCGACAGCTTTTCATATCCTATATAATGCTGAAACTAGAATATGCTTCTCAGGTTTGGTCACCACTCATGAAAAAGCACAGAGCTCACAGAGAAGGTCCAGATGAGGACAAAAGAGATGCCACCAGAATTGAGAGCTTAGCTACAGGAAAAGGCAGGAGGTTTTAAATTTACCCATCTTGGTAGAGAAAAGAGTGAGGTGTAACCTGATCACAACCTTTAAGTTTTTAAACAAGATTGACAAAATAGACAATAGACTTCATTAAGAATTGTAAGGATAGAGTAACTACAGGACATACCATAAAAGTAAGTGAAAGAAAAAAGGAACTTGGAAAGATGGATGCAAAGAAATACATTTATAGAATAATGGAACATATTGAATGAGGATGTGGTTAATACAGACATCTTGCATAATTTCAAGAGGTTGCATGATAGTAGAGTGATCAAAAGATAATGGAAAAAAGCCATTTTACTGAAATTTTTTTATATGAAAATTTGCACTTATGGAAGAGTAGAGTATTTTAAAAGATTTAAATCACATTTGCTGATGCAAGTATGTGTGTCATTGTTGTAGGCAGTGATACTGAGTTTGAATCAGCCAACACGACAGTTATGGTTTACTTTTATGCCAAGCAGTTGTTCTTCCAAGATTTTCCTACACTCTGCAGTGTATTTTCCCTCAAGATGTCTGTAAAGTGGCCATCAATTTCAAGTGCCTATAGTACACTTTAAGGATGTACACTGGATGTAAAATTTGATGTTTTATAGGTTAGATAGCACTTGATATCTGCAGAGCATTAGACAGGACTAGTGTGACACTACTCTCAAATCTCCATTTCTTCAGTTTCATTTCTTCTCTCCTTTCTGTAATGCATAATCACCTCTCTCTGGCTATTCCATCTTGGTAGGCATCGATGGAGCAACTTTACCCATGTATCCTATCATTAGCAGGATTCGTTGTGGTTTTGTCCTGTTGTCTACTGTCTTTCTTCTCTCAGTAAATCATCATATCTTTTCTACTTTTAACGTTAATCACTCTTATGTTGAAGAATCAACTTTAGATACATGAACTAATTTTTCCTCCCCTCCTCCCCTTAATATTTGTTCTCTTCCTTGTACTGACCATATATCCCCTTTCATTTAGGACCTATGCAGCATTTTTGAAATGGGAAGCAGTAAAACTGAAGCACTGCAATGCAATTTGTCTGTAAGAATCATTTGTTTCCCTCTGCTCAATTTCAAAACACAGTTCATCCCTGTAATAGCAGAACATGTTGGGCATAACCATACTCCCCACTGTGTTGGAAAGCCTACATAATCACCATTATAAAGTCTGCTTTCCAAACACTGGGAGCTTTGTATTGGTGGTGGTGTTATTTTTCATGGAAGCAACTATTCTATGTCTACTGGGGTTTTATTCAGCAAAGTATGGAATTCAGCTCACACATCTAGGGGTGGCTCATTTTCCACCTCTTTGTTAAGAAGAGTGGAATCAAAAGTTTTACATGCCTAATTGACTATCCCGGCACCACCTCTCTTCAACCATCCCTTTCTGTATGCTGATATTGTTGCTCTCTCTATTTTAAAGATATTGGCCAATGTTCTCGTGGGTTGGTTACATGTGTCCCCACCACATGGTTGAACACATGGCATGCGTTTGGCTGTTGCTTGCCACATTTACACTGTGCAGTTCAGCCTCTCATGGATGGGCTGTTATATTGCCTCTTTCTTCCCTTGAACAGATAATCTGTGGAATTTTCTACCTTCTTTTGTCTTTTCCTCTTCTTGTAATTTGTCTTCCTTTAAATATCATATCTACAAACACCTGTGGATCCCTGATTGATTTCTACTTTCTTTCCATATCTGCTTTTTTCTTTGACCAAAGATGGCCCATATTGATTTCTGCTTTTTTCTTTGACCAAAGATGGCCCATATATGGACCATGTTTTGCTTGTGCCATTTCAGTAAAAATGATAAAGAAATCAAATAAAATTACCCTCTTTCTTAAGAAATTCAACTGTAATTGCATGCTTTTCAACCACTTTGCCACACTTCACCTTGAGCAAGGCTATCACCACCTCTTCTTTGTTCATTAAATCACTTGCTATCACTGTCTTGCTTTGTAAACCTCCACTCCCAAAACATTCCACATATGCCACTCTCTCATCAAACGCATTCAGTGATACTTCAGAATCTTAATCATCTCTTCTTCACTTCATTGCTTCCTGTTACCACTTCCCTATAAACATTCTTCGCCAATGTACCCATTTGTTCTCTTGTCTTTCTCATACTGCTAACCTCCTTCCAGAACATTTTCTTTTTTTTTTCCAAAAGTTTGCTAATAGTATCTCACCCTCTTTTCATTTGCCATCTTTTTCAGCCCCTGCACCTTCCTCTTGATCTGTTACTTTTTCTCTTATATATCACAATCACTTTGCACTCCTTCCATGCAGAGAATGCCCATATACCTGGCTTTTCTGTTACTCTAGAAGTTTAATTTCCTCCTCCTACCACTCATTACCGTTTCTCCCCTATCCACCTCTTGCCTTCTGCTTACTACACTCTTCCCTCATGCATATAGACTGTGCTTTCCTAAATACTTCCCATTCCTCAACCACTCCCTTAGCATCATTCACTCTAATCTTTTGCCATTCCACTTGCAATATCACCTGGTATCTCTACATGCAAGCCTCTTTTCCAAGTTTGCTCACTTTTACAACTCACTCCCACCTATATCATTTCCTCTTTTCCTAAAACCTCATCAAAACTTTACCCTTACCTACACCAAGTAATGATCAGACATCCCAACACTTGCTTATCATAGCACATTCACATCCAAGACTTTGTTGTATGCATGTCTATCAATTTTTATAGTAACCACTGATGCCCACTTTCCATCACCCCTTCTCGCCCAAGTTTTATTATTTATGTTCCTCCTTTAATACTAGGTATTTCTAATCACTGGTCCATTTCCTACACAACTCCACAAGCTGTTCACTGTTTTCATTCACAGCACCTTCCAGCCACATTGCCCGGCCTTGCATTCAAATCACCCATCATTATTACTTGATCCTATGCATGCAAATTTCTGACATGCTCACTCAGCTCCCTTAGAGCAGTTACCTCTCTTTCTCACTGCACATCTTTCCAGTTGATAAGGCACTAGTAATCACCCTCCTCTCTCAATCCATTTTCATTTTATCAACATGAGTCTGGTGCTCACTTTCTTATACTCATCACACATTTCCACAGCTTCTCTTCCAATGGCATTAGTACCCCTTCCTTAGCTCTCGCTCTCACACTAATCCTTATCTCTATCCAGAAGACATTTCTGGGCTATTCTTCCTCTTTCACTTATTGCTGTGTTAAACTTTGAGCTAGAACCTCCAGGTAGACTATGGCAGTCCTGTATATTGTGTATACCCCCTTTGGAACTTTTCAATGAAATAGAAAAGAAAAATCTTTTTCTTTTGCTCTATAAAAGACTGATATTTTCCTAAAACACATAATGTATAAACTTATATGGTAGATATCAGTATGATTAGCTCAGTTATATGTACAATGCATCCCTCACCATACAACATAATATGCACTTACTTTACTACCCCAGTGTTATACTTTATTTCCATACACTCTTTGGTATTCACCCTATATGTACATTTATTTACTTATATATACAAACTTTACACTTATCTGTTGTCAGTATTTCTGCTTTTCATATGGTATACCAAAAGACATAGGCGTATGTAGAAGCACATCACATTCAGTACACTTGTAGTGTTCTGTCTGCACTCTTCTCTGCCCTCGAGTGGTGTTGACACAAACATGACACCTGTGCTGGCGATACTTGGACATGTTGGTTGTCTTTCCTACCCAAGTCCATGAAAGCAATTTTACTCACTCATATCCATCATATTATTAGCAAAATACTCTCAAGAAATAATCCAATCCTTTAGAATTCTCAGTTATTGAACAAGCATAGGGGATAGGGGAGAAAGAATACTTCCCACACATTCCTCACATTTTGTAGAAGGCAACTAAAGGGGACCGGAGCTGGGGGCTAGAAACCCTCCCCTCCTTGTATTTTTAACTTTCTGAAAGGGGAAACAGAAGAAGGAGCCATGCAGGAAGTGCTCATCCTCCTTGAAAGCTCAGATTGGTGTGTTTAAATGTGTGTGGATGTAACCAAGATGAGAAAAAAGGAGAGATAGGCAGTATGTTTGAGGAAAGGAACCTGTATGTTTTGGCTCTGAGTGAAAAGAAGCTTCAGGGTAAAGGGGAAGAGTGGTTTGGGAATGTCTTGGGAGTAAAGTCAGGGGTTGGTGAGAGGAAAAGAGCAAAGGAAGGAGTAGCACTGCTCCTGAAGCAGGAGTAGTGGGAGTATGTGATAGAGTGTAAGAAAGTAAACTCGAGATTGATATGGGTAAAGCTGAAAGAGGATGGAGAGAGATAGGCGTTTATTGGTGCCTATGCACCTGGTCATGAGAAGAGAGATCATGAGAGGCAAGTGTTTTGGGAGCAGCTGAATGAGTGTGTTAGTAGCTTTGATGCAAGAGACCGGGGTATAGTGATGGGAGATTTGAATGCAAAGTTGAGTAATGTGGCAGTTGAGGGTATAAATGGTGTACATAGGGTGTTCATTGTTGTAATTGGAAATGGTGAAGAGCTTGTAGGCTTGTGTGTTGAAGAAGGATTGGTGTTTGGGAATACCTGGTTTAAAAAGAGTTATACATAAGTATACGCATGTAAGTAGGAGAGATTGCAAGAGAGCATTATTGGATTATGTGTTAATTGATAGGTGCGTGAAAGAGACTTGTGGATGTAAATGTGCTGAGAGGGGCAACTGGAGGGATGTCTGATCATTACCATGCGAAGGCGAAGGTAAAGATTTGTAGAGGTTTTCAGAAAAGAAGAGAGAATGTTGGGATGAAGAGAGTAGTGAGAGTAAGTGAGCTTGGAAAGGAGACTTGTGTGAGAAAGTGCCAGGAGAGATTGAGTGCAGAATGGAAAAAGGTGAGAGCAAATGATGTAAGGGGAGTGTGGGAGGAAGGGGATGTACTTTGGGAAGCAGTGATGGCTTGCACAAAAGATGCATTTGGACAATTTTTGCAGGGAAATAGTTTGAATGACTGGGAGATGAATAAAAGAAAGAGGCAAGAGGTCAAGAGAAAGGTGCAAGAGATGAAAAAGAGGGCAAATGAGAGTTGTGGTTAGAGAATATCATTAAATTTTAGGAAGAATAAAAAGATGTTTTGGAAGGAGGTAAATAAAGTGCGTAAGACAAAAGAACAAATGGGAA
Organism: Panulirus ornatus; assembly: GCF_036320965.1. Classification (NCBI taxonomy): domain Eukaryota; kingdom Metazoa; phylum Arthropoda; class Malacostraca; order Decapoda; family Palinuridae; genus Panulirus; species Panulirus ornatus. The sequence goes on along the minus strand of NC_092225.1, from coordinate 79,847,314 downwards.
CATTGGTGAAGGGGGCAATTGGGGAGGTAATAACAAGAAGTGGTGAAGTGAGAAGGAGATGGAGTGAGTATTTTGAAGGCTTGTTGAATGTGTTTGATGATAGAGTGGCAGACATAGGGTGTTTTGGTCGAGGTGGTGTGTGAAGTGAGAGGGTCAGGGAAACTGGTTTGGTAAACAGAGAAGAGGTAGTGAAAGCTTTGTGGAAGATGAAAGCCGGCAAGGCGTTGGGTTTGGATGGTATTGCAGTGGAATTTCTTAAAAAAGGGGGTGACTATTGTTGACTGGTTAGTAAGGATATTCAGTGTATGTATGGTTCATGGTGAAGTGCCTGAAGATTGGTGGAATGCATGCCTAGTGCCATTGTACAAAGGTAAAGGGGATAAAGGTCTGTGTTCAAATTACAGAGGTATAAGTTTGTTGAGTATTCCTGGGAAATTATATGGGAGGGTATTGATTGAGAGGGTAAAAGTATGTGCGGAGCATCAGATTGGGGAAGAGCAGTGTGGTTTCAAAAGTGGTAGAGGATGTGTGGATCAGGTTTTTGCTTTGAAGAATGTATGTGAGAAATACTTAGAAAATCAGATGAATTTGTATGTAGCACTTATGGATCTAGAGAAAGCATATGATAGAGTTGATAGAGATGCTTTGTGGAAGGTATTAAGAGTATATGGTGTGGTAGGTAAGTTGCTAGAAGCAGTGAAAAGTTTTTATCGAGGATGTAAGGCATTTGTACGAGTAGGAAGAGATGAAAGTGATTGGTTTCCAGTGAATGTCGGTTAGCGGCAGGGGTGCGTGATGTCTCCATGGTTGCTTGATTTGTTTATAGATAGGGTTCTTAGGGAGGTGAATACAAGAGTTTTGGAGAGAGGGGCAAGTATGCAGTCTGTTGTGGATGAGATGGCTTGGGAAGTGAATCATTTGTAGTTCACTGATGATACAGCACTGGTGGCAGATTCGGGTGATAAACTACAGAAGTTGGTGACTGAGTTTGGTAAAGTGTGTAAAAGAAGAAAGTTGAGAGTAAATGTGAATAAGAGCAAGGTAATTAGGTTCAGTAAGGTTGAGGGACAAATCAATTGGGAGGTAAGTTTGAATGGAGAAAAACTGGAGGAAGTGAAGTGTTTTAGATATCTGGGAGTGGATTTAGCAGCGGATGGAACCATAGAAGCGGAAGTGAATCACAGGGTGGGGGAGGTGGCAAAGGTTCTGGGAGCTTTGAAGAATGTGTGGAGGGCGAGAACGTTTTCTCGGAGAGCAAAAATGGGTATATTTGAAGGAATAGTGGTTCCAGCAGTGTTATATGGTTGCAAGGCATGGGCTATAGATAGAGTTGTGCAGAGGAGAGTGGATGTGTTGGAAATGAAATGTTTGAGGACAACATGTGGTGTAAGGTGGTTTGATCAAGTAAGTAATGAAAGGGTAAGAGAGATGTATGGTGGTAAAAAGAGTGTATTGGAGAGAGCAGAATAGGATGTATTGAAATGGTTTGGTCACATGGAGAGAATGATTGAGGAAAGATTGACAAAGAAGATGCATTTGTCAGAGATGGAGGGAATGTGGAGAAGTGGGAGACCAAATTGGAGGTGGAAGGATGGAGTGAAAAAGATTTTTAGTGATTGGGGCCTGGACATACAGAAGGGTGAAAGGCGTACAAGGAATAGAGTGAATTGGAATGATGTGGTATACCGGGGTGGACGTGCTGTCAATGGATTGAACCAGGCCCATGTGAAGCATCTGGGGTAAACCATGGAAAGTTTTGTAGGGCCTGGATGTGGAAAGGGAGCTGTGGTTTTGGTGCATTACACATGACAGCTAGAGACTGAGTGTGAACAAATGTGGCCTTTGTTGTCTTTTCCTAGCACTACCTCTCATGCGTGAGGAGTGGGGAGGTGCTGTTTTTCATGTGTGGTGGGGTGGCGACGGAAATGGATGAAGGCAGTAAGTGTGAATATGTACATGTGTACATATGTTTATGTCTGTGTATGTATATGTATGTATACATTGAAATGTATGGGTATGTATATGTGCATGTGTGGGCGTTTATGTATATACATGTGTATGTGGGTGGGTTGGGCCATTATTTCATCTGTTTCCTTGTGCTACCTCGCTAACGCGGGTGGCAGTGACAAAGTATGATAATGAAAATATAAGAACAAGCATATGTTGTACCTGAATTACTTATATCAAAAACAGATTGCTTGGGAGTGAAGTTGGTAACATCCATCCATGCCCACAAGGCAAATGGCCGATGTAAGAAAACACCTCCCCTCCTTACATCTTCACCGTCACTGCTGGCAGTATCATGCTATCCCTTGTCTTGCCTTCATTCTTCCTCATTTTCTTGATAACTACATCCACTAGATTCACTATAACTCTCCTCTAGAATTATCTGAGGCAAGTGTGTATGATGAGTTTATGTAATGTTTTGTGTTTTTTATATGACTTGCACTAGGCAAAATTGTTATTCTGTACACTTTTTAGAGGCATTATGATGGTTACTGGCCTCTCTTAGATGCCAGTAAGTGAATTCTGAATAATTATCACTCCTGCAGCCATGCATAATTTTTTTTAAAATGAGACCCCACGTATGGGATATTCACACTGGACTCTCAGAGGCAGAGTGACCCATGTATGAGATATCAGCAGGTAATGGTTTAAACATCTTTTTTTCTTTCTTTCTTTCATACTATTCGCCATTTCCCACGTTAGCAAGGTAGCGTTAAGAACAGAGGACTGGGCCTCTGAGGGAATATCCTCACCTGGCCTCGTTCTCTGTTCCTTCTTTTGGAAAATAAAAAAAAAATGAGAGGGGAGGATTTCCAGCCCCCCGCTCCCTCCCCTTTTAGTCGCCTTCTACGACACGCAGGGAATACGTGGGAAGTATTCTTTCTCCCCTATCCCCAGGGATAACATAAATATATATATATATATATATATATATTTTTTTTTTTTTTTTTTATACTTTGTCGCTGTCTCCCGCGTTTGCGAGGTAGCGCAAGGAAACAGACGAAAGAAATGGCCCAACCCCCCCCCCATACACATGTACATACACACGTCCACACACGCAAATATACATACCTACACAGCTTTCCCTGGTTTACCCCAGACGCTTCACATGCCTTGATTCAATCCACTGACAGCACGTCAAACCCTGTATACCACGTCGCTCCAATTCACTCTATTCCTTGCCCTCCTTTCACCCTCCTGCATGTTCAGGCCCCGATCACACAAAATCTTTTTCACTCCATCTTTCCACCTCCAATTTGGTCTCCCTCTTCTCCTCGTTCCCTCCACCTCCGACACATATATCCTCTTGGTCAATCTTTCCTCACTCATTCTCTCCATGTGCCCAAACCATTTCAAAACACCCTCTTCTGCTCTCTCAACCACGCTCTTTTTATTTCCACACATCTCTCTTACCCTTACGTTACTTACTCGATCAAACCACCTCACACCACACATTGTCCTCAAACATCTCATTCCCAGCACATCCATCCTCCTGCGCACAACTCTATCCATAGCCCACGCCTCGCAACCATACAACATTGTTGGAACCACTATTCCTTCAAACATACCCATTTTTGCTTTCCGAGATAATGTTCTCGACTTCCACACATTTTTCAAGGCTCCCAAAATTTTCGCCCCCTCCCCCACCCTATGATCCACTTCCGCTTCCATGGTTCCATCCGCTGACAGATCCACTCCCAGATATCTAAAACACTTCACTTCCTCCAGTTTTTCTCCATTCAAACTCACCTCCCAATTGACTTGACCCTCAACCCTACTGTACCTAATAACCTTGCTCTTATTCACATTTACTCTTAACTTTCTTCTTCCACACACTTTACCAAACTCAGTCACCAGCTATATATATATATATATATATATATATATATATATATATATATATATATATATATATATATATATATACATACATACACACATATATATCCAGAGGAAGGAGAGTGAAATTGAAATACATTTCGCTGATAAAGAAAGGGTTATAAGGGATTATAAGGATCAGTGACAAAATTAGAATTAGTAAAACATAAGAAAAAGGAAAAGACCTAGATAAGAAAAAACTAAATCTCAAGAAAGTGGAGTGCAACGAAAAAAAAAACTATTGCTAATAAAAAAAGGATTATGAGAGATTATAAGGATGAGTGATAAAATTAGGAAGAATGAATACAACATAGGAAGGGAGTTCAGAGAATGCAACCAGCTACCACAGGAGACGGCTGGCGAGAAAGACTAGAGTAGAAAGAAGAGGCGTGTGGGTTGCTGTCTTCTGACTGCTGCTGTATGACACAGATCCCTGTGAGCCGAACAGGTGGCTATAGTTGTGGGGTAACTCAACAGAGAGGGTCGTCTCGCTGCTCAGCCAGTACATTTCGGGGATGGACGCCACACACTTCACTTGCAGACCGTCCAGCTGCACCATGGTCAGCCACAGGGGAAACTGCAGGCTCTTCACGGCCGTCTCCAACCCCGACGTCTCGTTCACAAACACCAGCTCCCGACTGTCCCAAGTAGGGTCAACAGACTCGTCGTTGATGTAGAAGGTGAGGTTTGGGGCAGGCCTGGCGCCGTGGGACGTACAGTTGACGGTGATCAGCTGCTGAAGCCTGTAGGGTCCAACTCCATCTTCGATAATCCTTGGCTGCTCGTCTGGCAAATCTACGACAATCAAGAGGGCACTGTCTGAGGAGGTTTTGAACACAGGGGCTTCCCCAGACACCTCGCATCAGTAGTTGCCCCCGGCCGCCTCCGTCAAGTTGTGTATAAGGACGCGTCCGCGGTGCGACTGCTGGGGATCCACATCGAAGTAAGGTACCGGGAAAATCCTGACCGAGGGTGTCTCGAGGGGCGTCCAGCGGTAGAACTCGTATATGCCGAAGTACCATTTGAGCGAGTAGACGTGGTCCCCTTCGTCCGCCCACTCACACACCAGCCACCCGCCCTCGCCTACTGCCAGGTAGGTACCTCGCCTACTGGAGGTACCTGCGTCCCTGGTTTAAACATACTGTCTATATATTCTTCTTTTCATCTTGGTTACATTCACAGACATTCAGACACCATAGCCTGAGCCTTTGAGAAAGATGAACACTCCTGCTTTCATTACTTACTCCTCTACTCAGATTCCCATTTACGTCTCAAATATTTTCTTCCTTGATTTTATTCCTTGAATTTCCATCTGTTATTCTTTCAAGTTCTCTCCAAAAGGCATCTTGAACCTCCTTTTCCATATTGCTGCAGGACACATATGCAACCATTACAGACAGTCTTAATCTCTTGTACTTGAATTTTGCAACTATTAAGGTTCCATGGTCATATCTGAAATATGAAATATAGAAACATATATGAATTTCTTCAGCATTGTTTTGGATATTGCAGTGGGTTGTTGGTGCAGAGTGCATGCCTGACTGTAAATTCGTTCAAAGAAAGGGACTATCGGACAAAACATTATCCCGTGGTTGAGAGATCAAATAATTTGATTCTTATTTTATTCTTTCTATGTATCTTTATCTCTGATGCCCATTCTCTTTAGGAAGTCCCTTGAGGAGCTGGTCACAGCTGAAGTCTCCATAACTGGTGAACTCGAGTGCTTCTTCTTAGTATTTAGTGCTTCACCCGTGACAGACCACTGACAGAGGGCAACCCTGGTGCAGTGTTTTCAGAGGCTTCTACCTAATTTGTACAGCAACTACTACAATACCTGAAATACCCACAATACCCACCAACTGTTTCTTCTAATTCTCCCAGCTAAAGTTCCTACCTACTACTTCTGCCTGATGTTTCTATCCAGTGCTCCTCTCATATGTTCCAATCTACTACTGTCTATTGCTCATACCATTTTTCCAAAAGGCAGGGGTAGTGCATAGCATCCACTGTGGAAAGATCTAGAAATTAGGAAGAAAGAGTTGTGAGAGTTAAGTGTTGTCAAATGTTATGTTAGACGAGGAGAGATTCTGTGTTTGTGGACAGAATGCTGGCAGTCCATGTTTGGGTGAGACAGAAAGAAAAGACAGCTGCCTGGGTCAAAGGGGTGCAATTTGACTACCACTGAAGTGCAGGCTCACTCCACCGCCGTTACTGACCTGATACCCAGGTGGGTAGTTCAGGTAATATACCTCCTTGGTCATTGGCTGCCTACCATTTACTACCTTTCTTTTTCTACCTTTTCCTGAAAAAGATATTCAAATCTACCATTTCATTAGTACATACAAACCAATATCCTTCCAGGCTCCTAGAAGGCCCAGGAACAACCAACACGTATGAGCTCATTAACCCAAAGAAGAAAGCCAAGAAGTCTAGTTACAAGGATTCGGGAAAGCTAACCTTGCACTCCATTACTAGTCATGTGGAGCCATCTTTCCTTGACTATATTCGTGGTGGGACACAAATCCACTTCACAGTTGCTGTGGACTTCACAGCCTCAAATGGTGATCCTCGAAGCCCTGCTTCCCTTCATTTCCGCCAGCCAGAGGTGGACAACCAGTATTCTTTGGCAATTAAAGCAGTTGGAGAGATCATCCAGGATTATGACTCAGGTAAGATAGGTGATAGGTTGTCCATCGTTTTGATATGCCAGTAAATGGATATCTCAGCACACTGATATATTCTCTACACTCACTAACTATAAGGAGTGAATTTCAGTCTATGATAAGGTTGGATTGATTTGATGTTAATCACTTTAATGTGTTTACATCTGCTTGGTTTCTTGTCATATCTTTAGAATGACTTGTCTTTCTCCTGCAAGTTTGCCATCCTAAATCAGAAAACATCAACTGAGAATTTTATGTTGGTAGTGTTGGCATGAAGTTGGCAACCAGCTTAAGATGTGGCATTTAGCAGTTTGATGCTTTATTAAGGGCTCCCTATTTATATGTGTAAGTATTGTAACTTATTAGATGATATTGTATTACTTGAGGCATTGTTAAAATTTTCACTCATGCTCCTCCTTAGAGTGAATATAACTTTATTAAGAATTATATTAGGTTCTGGCTCAGTGAAACAAAGCTCAAGAGTAAAGGGGAAGAATAGTATGGAAATGCCATATTATAAAAGTCAGGGGGTGGTCAGTGTGAGGGCAAAAGCTAAGGAAGGGGTGGTACTACTGCTGAAGCAGGAATTGTGGGAGTGTGTAAAAGAGTGTAAAGAAGTTAGCTCCAAGACTGATGTGTGTAAAAGTGAAAGTGTACTGCAAAAGATGGGTGATTATAATTTTGTGCTTATGCACCTGGCCATGAAGAGGAAGATGATAAGAGGAAAGTGTTTTGGGAGCAGCTGAGTGAATGCATCAGCAGTTTTGATGCAAAAGGCTGGGTATTAGTTTTAGGAGCAGCTGAGTGAATGTGTTGGCAGTTTTGATGCAAAAGACTGCATATTAGTAATGAGTAATTTGAATCCCAAGGTGAGCATTATGGCAGTTGAGGATATAATTGGGAGGCATTGGGTATTTAGTAATGTAAATGAAATTAGTGAACAGCACAAGGCGTTGTGTACTGAAAAAGGAATGGTGATTGGGAATATCTGGTTTAAAGGAGGGACATACAGAAGAAAATGTGTGTGGTATGAAAGATAGTCTGGGCATTATTGGACTACATACAAATTGATAGGCTTTCTAAAGAGATACTTTTAGATGCGAATATGCTGAGAGATACAATTGATGGGATGTATGGTCTTTACCTTGTGGAGGCAGGGGTAAAGATTTGTAGAGGTTTATAGTAAAGAGGAAAAATTAAGGGTGAGAAGAGAGTGGTTAAAGTAAGTGAGCTTGCAAAAAGAAATACCAGGAGAGATTGAGTGTAGAATGGCAAAAGATGAGAGTAAATGCACGAGGGGAGTGGGTGAGGAATGGGAGGAATATAGGGAATCACTGCTGGCATGTGCAAGAGATAAGTGTTGATTGTGTGAGATGGGCAGGTTAGAAAGAGTAGTGTGTGGTGGGATGAAGTAAAATTGCTTGTGAAGAGAAAAGGGAGGCGTATTGGTGGTATTTTTAGGGAAGGAGTGTCAGTGAATTTTTTTTTCTTTTATGTTGAAGGCTCCAGTCATGGACTAAAGTCCACATCATGGCTGGGCCTTAATTGAAATAGAGAGAGAATTATGAAATAGAAAAGAAAAGACAAAAAGTATTTATAAATTTTTTAGAAAGTGAAAAACCAGTCTTGAAATGTGCCAGGTGATAGTTATTGGGAAAGACATGAGAGGGTAGAGAGTTCCAAAGCTTTGATGTGTAGGGAAAGAAGCAGGTATCAGAACAGCCCACCCTTGAGTTGCTAAAGACCACACAGTAATCTTGTGACACAGCAGCTTACCAAGTATTCCGTGGTCTGCTTAGCAGTGTGGGCACACAAGCAGCCAGCTCTCGGAAGCAAAAACCAAAGTAAACCTTATAGAAGAGGGAAAGTGAACCAACATTGTGGCGCAGGGCAAGAGGTTCAAGTTTGGAAGTTATCCTAGGACAGTTTATAAGTTGGATCGCTTTCAACATTAAACGGGACACCCAGTTTCTTAGAGGCAAACTTAGCTATTCCTGTAATGTGGAGTGTGCAAGAAAGAGTGGACGTTACATTAATGCCAAGTATGTTCATTGGGTCTTGAGGTGGAATTACAGAACCTGGACATTGGGTCTTGAGGTGGAATTACAGAACCGTGGTGGAGATCAATAGGAAGGTGCAGGGAATGAAAAAGAGGGCAAATGAGAGTTGGGGTGAGCAATTATCAGGAAACTTCAAGGAGAATAAGATGTTTTGGAAGGAGAGTTATAGTGTTTGAAGAGCAAAGAGAACAAATGGGAACATCATGGAAGGAGGCAAATGGGGAAGTGGTAGTAGATAGTGATGAAGTAAGATGGAGTGAGTATTTTGATACTGTTGAATTTGTTTGAATGTGGCAAATGTAGGATATTTGGGTCAGGGTGGTATGCAGAGTGAGAGAATCATGGAGAGTTGTTTGATAAAGAAAGAGGTGTAGGTAAAAGCCTTGCTAATGGATTAAATGAATCTTGAATTTTCATGCCAAATCGATCATAACAGCCTTTATTTTTAAAGGTATCCCTCCTCCTCAGTCAACTTCATTGTCTGGAAACTGCTTTTCTGAGAAAGTGGAGGTAACAGTCATATTTTTACCTCAAATTTTTTTCTTAACAAGGTCTGTCCTACAATTATCTTTTTTAATCACCAGGATATGTATAGACAGTGCTCAAAAGACATAGAATTCATTATCATTTGTATTTTTTCGTTAATGTCACTAAGAGATTCTCATAAGCTCCACATTACACACTTTGTGTATGGCAGTATTTGTTTCTGTCAAAAGTATATCTGTTTGTTCTGGATAAAGCAAGAAAATAAAGATAGTCTTCGATATTACAGATTCTTAGATTCCTTTGGCAGTAGATTTTGATTAATTGGGAGCATGAATTTTATTTTGAACCTTGTTCAGTTGTACATAACTTTGTTTCCCCTACACATGCAGGGCAGGGTTCTGTGTCTTCAACCTCAATATTGTCATTAGACTGTATTGACTAAAATGTATTTTTTCATTATTTGAGTTTTTAGATCCTCTTCATTACAGCTCTTTCTCTGGGATAATTGAGATCTAATGAATATTAGTAAATTTCACGCCAACACTTGCTGTGTATTGGTGCTGTATTTTTTGTGAAGGAACTGAATGCTTGATAACATTGGCCAGATCTGCTATGTGGCGTTTATTCAAGATGATGATGGTGTGTGGTAACTTTCTGTGCCCCATACCACATTCGCTCATATGAAACAGACATAGCTGGAAAATACAAACTGGCTAGTCCTGTATGTGTATTGATCCCCATCATGTACATTTACATCATAGCTTACAAGGGGTTAACATGCACTTGAGTTGGTTGCTTTGGGTTCTGTGATTCATTGCATTGAAGAAGGGCTGCCAGTTTATAGTTTGCCTTTCAGTGATTAAGGTAGTGATTGTGATGTGAAGAGTTTTGATTTGTTCTGTGATTTCATCTCTCAGTCTTATGACCTTTAAGTTTCTAAACCAGTTTTACAAAGTAGACAGTGAACATTTCATCTTGAGATGCAAGGCAAGAGCAACCAGAGGCCATAACTCGAAACCAAGTAAGAAACTTATCTGAAACTATGTAAAGAAAAACTTTTATCTTATCACATTAGCAGATGAATGGGATATCCCAAGTGATGAAATTGTAAAAGTTGACATTTGATAAGCATTTGAAAAGATATATGATAGTGGAGAATGTTTTAAGAGGTTAGGGCCCTAAAGATGTAAATTTCCCTCCCTGTGCTGTACTAATAGATTATAACATCCAAAATTGATGACCCTTTTTTTTCTTAAATTCAGATTCAGTAAAGTCTGTATGGTGTTTGCCCAAATAGTAGACTCTCAAATTTGATGGCTTCTCATCCCTTTCCAGAAGTTTCTAAAGGACTGTGGGGGTTAAGAGGATTACTGCTGCTTCTAGAAGTATTTTGTGAGCTTGGATTGCTTTAGTTAGCTGTTATAGGTTTTCCATGTAAAGATCTTCAAGGCCACTGATATTATGCATAACTTGAGTGGCATATTGCGAGTCCCTGTCACACTTGCCATCCCATAAACTGTTAACATGTTTACTTTTAAGTATCTGAGGATTTCCATATAGAAAATGTAAGGCATTACCACGTGTGTGTCTTTGTCCTTTTCATAACTGTCATTGCTGTTCTCATCTTATGCTGTATCCTGCAGCTGAATTGCTTTTTGTGCTCTGGTACTGTAGTACTCTTCAAGATGCTTTATTGTGTTTGTTGCAATTATGTCACTCATTGTTCAGAGCTTCAACTTTATATTGTTTTTCTTTTATAGCTGTTCTTAATGATGTTAAGTATGTTTAGATTACTCTTTACATCAAAAATTGCCTTGAAAGGTCCAAAACACTTGAATTGATGCCAAATTACAATGTGAAGACAGTACTGTAGACTAGTAGAACCTTTTGTTTATGATTTTGGGTGTTATAAACATATTTTATTTGATCATGAAACTCTTGGAGAGTCTTATAATTTTTGATACCACTACAGCAACCACATTTGGTAGGAATGGTTATGTCATGTTATTTACTCTATGTGTTATTAATCAGTGTCAAGTCTATAGGTATTCTTAAGGGTGATATGAATGTTGTGGTAATGAAAGTACAACAGTAAGTCTAAGTGAATGTGGATGAATAACTGTAGCTTAAAACCCCATAGCTAAAAAAGCTCAGGAAGGGTCTGTCATTGATCTTAAATATTCTGTTGTTTTACCATAGTTCTCTGTCCCCTCCAAATATGTTTGTCTCCGCAAAATGTGCAGAGTAAATATTAGTTATATTGTAATGAGGAGAGAGAGTAATTTCTACATAAACCTTATACTGTATCATATTTTTCAGATAAGATGTTCCCTGCTCTTGGTTTTGGTGCACGCCTTCCCCCTGAATGGACAGTGAGTCATGAGTTTTTCTTAAATGGGCGCTCTGACACTCCATACTGCCAAGGTGTTGAGGGTATTCTGCAGGCGTACTACCACTCTCTGCAAACTGGTACTGCCTAGTGCTCTGATTATGTACTGTGCTTTTTGTTTATTGGTCATTGTTTTTCATTCCTGTCTAGGCAAGAGTTGTACTTTCATGTCAAAGTAACTGACTAAATTTTTTCTTTTATTCTTGTTCGCTTTTTCTCACATTAGTGAGGTAATACCATGAAAAGATGAACAAAGGCCTCATTTGATCACCTCCATGTCATGTTTGAGGCATGAAAACCACTGCCCCCTTTCCACAACCAGGCACCACAGATCTTTCCATGGTGTCTTTTCAGTTCTTTATATATGATCCTTGGTTCAGTCTAAGGACAGGACACCTGTGCACTACTTTGCTCCAGTTCACTTTGTCCTATGTACACAGTTGCCCTCCTTTATGTTCAGGCTTCAAGCATTCAAAATATTTTTCACTTCATCCTTCCATCTCCAATATGGTCTTCTCTGTGTCCCCTTCACTTCTGACATATATATCCTTTGTCAGCATCTTCATATGTCCAGACTGTTCATACCATTTCTTTACACCCTCTTCAGCTCTCTCAGCCACATTCTTCATATAATCGCAATCTCTCTCTTAGCCTTTTACTCCTTACTCAGTTGACCTCTTTACAATGCTTGTTGCCCTCAACATTTCATTTCCAACACATCCACCCTCCTGTGTACATCATCATCTGTAGCCCATGCCTCACAAGTGCACAGCATCATTATTACTACTTTACCTTCAGACATACTCTTTATTAATCAGTCTTTTCACTCATTCTTTAATGCTTCCAGAACCTTTAACCCTCCACCCACTATGACTCGCTTCTGCTTCCATGGTTCCATTCACTGTCATGTCCACTCATGTATCTAGAACACTTACTTTCCATCTTGATTTTCTCTTTTCACGCTAAAACCCCAAACTAACATGTTCCCCTTCCCTGATACTCCTAATAACCATTCTTTTATTCACATTTGTTTTCAGCTTCCTCCTTTCACACACTCCCAAACCCAGACACCAACTTCTGCAGTTTCTCACTCAAAGCTGCCAACAGTGTTATATCATCAGCAAACTACAGCAGACTCACTTTCCGGATCTCTTCACCTCTTATAGATGTACATACACACACACACACACACACACACACACACACACACACACACACACGCATGCACGGTAAGTTTTTGAAATTGCGTTGTTTATTGAAATGCATTTTATATATATGTGCCTTGCTCCATTATTAAGTAATTGTTGTTGTAGTTGTAGGTAAAATATATTCTAAGTTTTCAGTAGTGCTAATTAACTTGAATGTTTTGCACATGTGATATTCAGCATCATAAATGGTAATGAAGGTACATGAATGAGCTATAAGACTTTCAGAACTTGATGTTTTCTGTCTGAATAGGTATGTAATTGAGAATATATAAACATACTGAATGATAAGTAGGATTAGCATTAGTACCAGCAAGGATGGAGTTACAGATTGCAGTTTTTTTCACTCCAGAGTTGATTTGTCCTGCAAGCCTTGTAAGATTCTTGAAACCTTGGGGTTAGCAACTTCTTAACCCCCAGTCTTACTAGTAAGACAAAAACCTCTCACCCTTCATTAATCACCTGGTGGATAGTTAATGGCTTGGTTCAATTTTGATCTGCCTTCTGATTAGTCAGCAAACTCAACTCTGTGAAGACATCATCCCCAGGTTGTAAGTCGAGACACATCTTTTTTCTTAGACTCAACAATGGCCAGTTGCAGCTTGCCTATTCCTTCCATCTTAGAATGGATAAGGATCCAAGACTGATCTAGCTGTGACCATGGATGTTTTTTTTTTCTTTTTTTTTTTTCTCTCCCGCGTTTGCGAGGTAGCGCAAGGAAACAGACGAAAGAAATGGCCCAACCCACCCCCATACACATGTATATACATACGTCCACACACGCAAATATACATACCTACACAGTTTTCCATGGTTTACCCCAGACGCTTCACATGCCCTGATTCAATCCACTGACAGCACGTCAACCCCGGTATACCACATTGTTCCAATTCACTCTATTCCTTGCCCTCCTTTCACCCTCCTGCATGTTCAGGCCCCGATCACACAAAATCTTTTTCACTCCATCTTCCACCTCCAATTTGGTCTCCCACTTCTCCTCGTTCCCTTCACCTCTGACACATATATCCTCTTGGTCAATCTTTCCTCACTCATTCTCTCCATGTGCCCAAACCATTTCAAAACACCCTCTTCTGCTCTCTCAACTACGCTCTTTTTATTTCCACACATCTCTCTTACCCTTACGTTACTTACTCGATCAAACCACCTCTCACCACACATTGTCCTCAGACATCTCATTTCCAGCACATCCATCCTCCTGCGCACAACTCTATCCATAGCCCACGCCTCGCAACCATACAACATTGTTGGAACCACTATTCCTTCAAACATACCCATTTTTGCTTTCCGAGATAATGTTCTCGACTTCCACACATTCTTCAAGGCTCCCAGGATTTTCGCCCCCTCCCCCACCCTATGATCCACTTCCGCTTCCATGTTTCCATCCGCTGCCAGATCCACTCCCAGATATCTAAAACACTTTACTTCCTCCAGTTTTTCTCCATGGATGTTATGTAATTGAATTTTATATTGGTTATTGAGTGGTATGGTTCATGAACATTTATGAAAACACTTATACTTTTGGTATACTTACATAATATCTTTACATAGGATTTATTATATGGTTATTTTCAACATGCATATCTCTTCAATGACTTCTTGCTCTTCTAAGTGTGGTATGCCCTTGAGTGGCATTTGATGTGCTAGAAGGAAGGAATGTGTCATGGAACATAGCAAGTCTTCTGGCACACTATATTGATCAAGCAGTGGCTCCCTCCATAGTATGCATTGTTAACAAATTTGATTACCTGAGAGCTATACATAATGTGAACATCAAATTGGTGGAATTCCATCCTACGTTGGCAGATAGTCAAAGTAGGACTTTGGGTTTAGATTTTTTTGTGATAGAAGTGCAATCAGTGGTTTCGTTGTAATCACTTTTGATAGACTTGTAAGTTCTCCTGTATGATTAGTTGGGAGTACCTTCAAGGGTTTTGTAATTGTTCCTAAAAAAGAGGAAAACTGGTCTTTGAAGCTTAGTTTCTCTAGTCTTATGATCAGTTATTTTGTCTAGAAATTGCACTGTAACTATTACTGTAATGGCTGTCAAGAGGTTAATTCGATAATGGACCAGTGAGGCACTATAAGGCTAGAGAGTCACTCCTCTGATTGCAAAGGATAAGATATGATTACCCTTATATGTGTGAGGAAAAATGACAACTAAGCCCCAAAAAGGGATTGGAGAACATACAACCAGTACATCCTGAGAAATTTACGACACAAACTCCACTACAAAGGAAGTTCCCATAGGGTACTTTTCAGTACAAGGCCAGAAAGGAACTCTTAAACATCTGAACCCAGAAAGACATGAAACTTCAAGGAAAGATGAGAAAAAGTTCCAGTCCAAATGGTAAGGTTTGGAGTTGATATACAAAAAATTCTAGAGGCAATCATTATGCTTCTCGCAACTCAGGTGAAGCAAGACCTAAGAAATTGTATATGAATAATTTCATATCCAGATCCTTAGTATTGCCTCCTGATCTATTTATCTGATGCAGACTTCAGAGGTCTTTTACCATCTCTGCTTAAGCTGGGCCTGTGCAACTGAGTTGGATCATTGGTCAGCTAAGTTTTTGGAAGTCATGGCCTGGAGACCCATTTAAACCTCAGCCTGGATGGTCTTGTGCACATTGTAAAAGCTTGTTATGTTCCTTTTTAAGGTTTTCCACCATGAATTCCCTAGTGTTTCTGATGGGTCCAGGTATTGTGGTGAATTCTTGTGACCAGCATCTTCAAAGCATTATCTTTTTGTGCATCTATCATGCCTCTTGATTTTAGGGTTGATATATTAGAGGTTTCCATACTTGCCATGCCAATAAGGAATTAATTTTTGGGTGTTGATTGGGGACATATCTGCCATCCCAACAAGGAATTATTTTTGAGCATAGTGTGGGGACCATGCTTCTGGAGTGCAGACAGGAGAAGTGCATCATAATATACTCTGCATAAATCCTAGAAGATTTAGTTACCTTTGGGTTCAGAAGTAGTTTATATGAGTTCGTTTGTAGCCTTATGATGGGTTATCAAGGTTATTTAATCTAGGAACATGCTGTATGGGAACTGCCTTTATTGGTGTTTTTGAGGTATACTTCTCAGGATATACTTGTTGCCTGTTTCCCAATAATTTTTTTAGAGCATAGTTGTATTTCTTCCTTAGACCTGTAAGGGTATCATGAATCAGTTTTTTTTTAATATTATTGGAGTTTTCTCTCGCCTTACAATACCTCACTGTTCATTGTGAAACTTCTTGATAACCTTTGCTACCAAGAAGAGAGTTATAGAGTCTATGTGCAATGTCTAGACAAGAACTGATCATTATGGATTGTGAGAATTGGGTGAATCACACTGATCACTAGAGATTGTGAGAGGAACATCTTGTGTCCATGAATCTTAAAACCTCTCTCTCTCTGTAGGAAACATCTTGGCATGGGACTGATATTATCCTTTCTGAGAACCTTTCCCTTAGAGAAATGTATCTGGTAGACTTTGGAGTTCACCATGTCTGCCATTAATACTTTACTCTTGAATGTGGAGGGTTGTTCTGGTATGACCTTAGTGTTAACATTAATTGGGCAGTAGGACCCAAGGATGACTTATGTAGTGTTCTTGATATATATGGCCTTTATAATGAAGTTCTTCATTACCCTTCTCCATGCTGATATACTCTCATGACTTGTGTGACAGACCAACCTTGGAGAGAAAGTTTTGAAATATGGAAAACTTATTGTCACCAGTGGGTGTTCTTTTAACATTTTCTTGGTTGTGTTTCCCACGCATTCTTTCTGTCTTTTGAAAATCTTTCTCTTGACAGATTATAAGCACTGTCAGGGCAATGTCTGTGTCCATACAATAATGAGATTCATGTTGACTAACGAATTGGAAACAGTGACATAATTATAGAGTGAAGGTTGTTGATGGTCACACTGAGTCAAATGGAGGTGCATGTAGACTAAGGATTTGGAGACAGTAACACAATTACAGAGTCAGGCTGGGCCAAATGACACCATTAACTATGTATGAGGTAATTGATAAAAGGTAGAGGTATATGCCTCAACAGTAAGATGGGAATAAAGAGGTTTCTAATGCCCAGAGGTCCAAGACATCTCTCATGGCTCGCAGGACATCACCCTGGAGAGAGAGAGTTTTTCATGCAGTATTTCAAATATTTAATTTTTTGTAATTACTGACTGTCTTTACCAGACTTCACAGATAGCAAAGGAGGTTTACATTGCAGTAGGTCTAATAATGTGTATGTAGGATATTGTTCAAAGGTAGCTTTCAGTGTGTGCATATTGTTCCTTTCTTTCATATGTGTCCACCATTTCTTATGTTAGCAAGTTAGCATCAGGAACAGATGAAGAAAAGCTGCATTTGCTCACATTCTTTGGGTTTCATGGACAATGATGTTTTCATTTTGAAGTCCATTGTTATCATTACTGTTGAATTTCTCATGGCACCTTAGTTCCTGTAAGTCCCTTCATTTATTTATGAATTAATTCCCTTGTAAGAATGAAGTGAATCTTTTGATTTTACTGACCAAAGTTATTATGAAAATATTGTAATTTCATGGATGTCTCTGTCACTTGACAGTAATATAATCCTCTTTCATTTTGGATGAACTATACTAATTTTGAGAAAATATGACCATATGATTTTTATTCATCTGAAAAAACTCCATCCAGAACACTTCATAGCAGGTATTGTTAGTTTTAGAATATACATCTTCTTTTTCACAGTTGGTCTGTATGGTCCAACATACTTTGCCCCTGTGATCAACCATGTGGCTAAGTTTGCTGCAGCTCACCAAGATGGCAACAACTACTTTGTGCTTCTTATTATCACTGATGGCATCATATGTGGTAAGACCCTTTTTTGTGTTCACAGAATGCATTTTTTTCCCCCCCCACATTCTCTTCATACCTGATAAAGCATGTATTCTTATATTCCTCCAAACTTGTTCCTGCTCCCCCACTAAACATATTGTTCCTCATTATTTATTTTTATTTATTTTGCTTTGTCGCTGTTTCCCGCGTTAGCAAGGTAGCACAAGGAAACAGACGAAAGAAATGGCCCAACCCACTCCCATACACATGTATATACATACACGTCTACACACGCAAATATACATACCTATACATCTCAATGTACACATATATATACACACACAGACATATACATATATACACATGTACATAATTCATACTGTCTGCCTCTATTTATTCCCATCGCCACCCCGCCACACATGGAATAACAACCCCCTCCCCCCTCATGTGTGCGAGGTAGCGCTAGGAAAGGACAACAAAAGGCCCCATTCGTTCACACTCAATCTCTAGCTGTCATGTAATAATGCACTGAAACCACAGCTCCCTTTCCACATCCAGGCCCCACAGAACTTTCCATGGTTTACCCCAGACACTTCACATGCCCTGGTTCAATCCATTGACAGTACGTCGACCCCGGTATACCACATCGTTCCAGTTCACTCTATTCCTTGCACACCTTTTACCCTCCTGCATGTTAAGGCCCCGATCACTCAAAATCTTTTTCACTCCATCTTTCCACCTCCAGTTTGGTCTCCCACTTCTCCTCGTTCCCTCCACCTTTGACACGTATATCCTCTTGGTCAATCTTTCCTAACTCATTCTCTCCATGTGACGAAACCATTTCAAAACACCCTCTTCTGCTCTCTCAACCATACTCTTTTTATTTCCACACATCTCTCTTACCCTTACATTACTTACTCGATCAAACCACCTCACACCACATATTGTCCTCAAACATCTCATTTCCAGCACATCCACCCTCCTGCGCACAACTGTATCCATAGCCCATGCCTCGCAACCATACAACATTGTTGGAACCACTATTCCTTCAAACATACCCATTTTTGCTTTCCGAGATAATGTTCTCGACTTCCAAACATTCTTCGAGGCTCCCAGAACTTTCGCCCCCTCCCCCACCCTATGATTCACTTCCGCTTCCATGGTTCCATCTGCTGCCAAATCCACTCCCAGATATCTAAAACACTTTACATCTTCCAGTTTTTCTCCATTCAAACTTACCTCCCAATTGACTTGACCCTCAACCCTACTGTACCTAATAACCTTGCTCTTATTCACATTTACTCTTAACTTTCTTTTTTCACACACTTTACCAAACTCAGTCACCAGCTTCTGCAGTTCCTCATTATATTCACTAATTTAAGTTTTGGTCTTTCATCAAACATACGTCTACTTACCTTACTCAGTTACACTCTTTTAGTTTGACATTGCACTCAGTTACACTTTGGTTTGACATTGCAGCTACATTAAGTCATCCCAGAAGACATTCTTGCCACCATAGTCATAAGTTTTATTAGGACAGTGTGAAATAGGAATTCCATAATCAGAATACAAAACATTGTTTTGGAAGGTTTTGTGATATCTGTAATGATAAAGGGTCACATTCATTCATGCTTAGTCTCTAGCTGCTGTGTGTAATGTAACGAAGCCACAGCTCCCTTTCCACATCCAGGCCCCACAATACTTTCCATGGCTTACCCCAGGCACTTCACATGCCCTGGTTCAATCCATTGACAGCACGTCGACCCCAGTATGCCACATCGTTCCAATTCACTCTATTCCTTGCACACCTTTCACCCTTCTGTATGTTCAGGCCTGGACTGCTCAAAATCTTTTTCATTCCATCCTTCCACCTCCAATTTTGTCTCTTGCTTCTCCTTCTTTCCTCCACCTCTGACACATATATCCTCTTTGTCAATCTTTCCTCACTCATTTTCTCCATGTGTCCAAACCATTTCAACACACCCTCTTCTGCTCTCTCAAACACACTCTTTTTATTACCACACATCCCCCTTACCCTTTCATTACTTACTTGATCAAACCCCCTCACACCACATATTGTCCACAAACATTTCATTTCCAACACATCCACCCTCCACACAACCCTATCCATAGCCCATGTCTCACATTCATATAACATTGTTAGAACCTTTAAACATACCCAATTTTGCTCTCTGAGATAACGTTCTCTCCTTCCACGCACTCTTCAACGCTCCCAGAACCTTCAACCCCTCCCCCACCCTGTGACTCACTTCCTGTCACTTTTAATTTAATTTCAATAGTGATTGAACAAGATTTGGATATTTTTATTTTTAATTATTAAACAGATTTTTATATGTTTGGGACTCAAATTTCTATTATAGAGGCTTAACTTTCAAATTAGTGAACAGGTTCCCAAATTTATCAGTTGCATTACAGCTAAATTCCAGTCAATTGGTTACCATTATGTGGGTGTAGTTGCACTTACTCCTGACCCAGGAACCCCTTAAATGGAATTTAGTCATATTTGATATTCATTGTGGTCCTAGACAAAATGAACAGCAATGAGAATTTATTTCTTAAAATTTTCAGACTTGCCTGATACCCGTAAGGCGTTAGTTCAAGCCTCTAGGCTGCCTATGTCTGTGATTATTGTTGGAGTTGGTACAGAAGATTTCTCTGCCATGGAACAGTTGGATGGAGATGAAAATCGATTAAGCTTTGGAGGAAGATATGCTGAACGTGATATTGTGCAGTTTGTAGGTGAGTTAATTAGTTTCTTTATTTGTTTGTTTGAAGTTCATGAAGTATTTGTCTGTAAAGAATGCATCATGTGTGACTGGGAGAGAAATTGGAGGTGAAGTCTTCAGTTTTGAAATAGTCATCTGAAAATTACATTTTTTATTCAGAAAAGTTTTGTGGAGCCTGGATGTGGGAAGGGAGCTGTGGTTTCTGTTTATTACACATGACAGCTAGAGACTGAGTGTGAATGAATGTGGCCTTTTTTGTCTTTTCCTAGTGCGTGCGTGTGCAGGGAATGTTGCTTTTTCATGTATGGCGGGGTGGTGACGGGAATTGATGAAGGCAGCAAGTATGAATATGTACATATATATATATGTGCTGTGGTTTCGGTGCATTATACATGACAGCTAGAGACTGAGTGTGAACGAATGTGGCCTTTGTTGTCTTTTCCTAGCGCTACCTCGTGCACATGCGGGGGGAGGGGGTTTTCATTTCATGCGTGGTGGGGTGGCGATGGGAATAAATAAGGGCACACAGTATGAATTATGTACATGTGTATATATGTATATGTCTGTGTGTGTATATATATGTATACGTTGAGATGTATAGGTATGTATATGTGCGTGTGTGGACGTGTATGTATATACATGTGTATGTGGATGGGTTGGGCCATTCTTTCTTCTGTTTCCTTGCGCTACCTTGCTAACGTGGGAGACAGCGACAAAGTATAATAAATATGAGTATATATGTATCTGTCTGTGTCTGTATATGTATGTATACGTTGAAATGTATACATATGTGTATGTGCGTGTGTGGGCGTTTATGTATATACATGTGTATGTGGGTGGGTTTGGGCATTCTTTCATATGTTTCCTTGCACTACCTTGCTTATGCAGGAGATGGCGATTAAGTATAAGAAAGAAAATAGATAATTCAGAATCTTAAGTTAAAAGATAGGTATGCCAGATTTTAGACATATTTTCATGCATCAGCATGTAGAAGAGAGCAGAGCATGAATAAAGAGAAAGTGATACAGGAATAGCTTGGAAAAGAATGGGAAAATATTATTGCTTACTTATTACTTACTTCATACTTTGGGGGTCCCTTCTATGATAGTTTCTAGACATATTTTCATGCATCATCATGTACATGAGAGCAGAGCATGATTAGAGAAAGTAATACAGGAATAGCTTGGAAAAGAATGTGAAAATATTATTGCCTACTTACTTCATACATTAGGGGTCCCTTCTATCCCTTTAAGATCTACAGCAATCAGGAAGCTGGTCACCTCCACCAGATGGGACCACGGTTCATAAAGTGTTGTGATGTTTGTTTTTCTATTTGTCTGGAATGCAGGACAGTCAAGTTGTATGTGCTCTGTGTCTTCTTCAGAGTAGTTATATCATGGGCATGAAAGGCCTTGGGATATGTTGAAATGGTGTTTATAGTAATGGGTGATGCCTAGGGCATAAGGAGGAGAGTGTGACTCTTGCTTATCTGGGAAGTGTGGTTTTTGATGGTGTATGTCTGGTGGGTGGGAGTTTAAGAATGAATTTGGGGTCACACATTTCATGTTTGTTGGGTTATTCAGTTTATATGGATTATTTCAGTGTTATTTGTTGGAATTTGGGAAAACCAAACAGTCCCCTAAGGCCAGTTATAAGGTCTATAGGTTCTGTTACATATAAGCTATCCAAGTGGCTATTGACATAGCTGTCTTCTTTTGTGGGTACCATTTCAGATTCATTTGTAAAAAAAAACAGCGAGGATTTGGTTAGAAAGCTGAAATCTGTAAACATAAAGTATCCTTATAGATTAGTGAGTTTTGATGTGAAATTGCTGCTCACCAACGTCTTGGTAATTGATGTGTTAACTTTCCTCCTAAACATCTTTTTAAGCAATATTGAGGGCATCCCCAGTAAGAACATAATTAAACTAATAAGATTATGTGTAGGTAATTCATCTTTTGTGTTTGTGGACAAACATTTTATCTAACAATTTAGTATGGCCATGGATGATCCCCTCTCCGCTGTGTTAGCAGATATTTACATGGAGTATTTTGAAAGCCATTAGCTAAATGCTATAAAGTAACAAAACATAATTTGACTCCAATATGAAGATGATGTACTTTGCTTTTGGCTTATTAATCTACCCATTGAGGACTTTCTACATAAGTTAAACTCGTTAGCTCCCTCCATTAAGTTTACCCAAGAAGTCAAAATCAATAATAGATTACACTTTTTGGATGTAGAGGTCATCAGGGATAAAGGTATCATGAAAACTAAGGTTTACAGAAAACCTACAGATATACAGTCATACTTATATTTATTTATTATGCTTTGTCGCTGTCTCCCGCGTTCCAACCCACCCACATACATATGTGTACACACATACATCCATCACGCACATATACATACCTATATATTTCAACATATACATATGTATACATACACAGACATATACATATATACACATGTACATAATTCATACTTGCTGCCTTTATTCATTCCCATCGCCATCCTACCACACATGAAATGACAACCCCCTTCCCCCGCATGCCCACAAGGTAGCCCTAGGAAAAGACAACTAAGGCCACATTTGTTCACACTCAGTCTCTAGCTGTCATGTATAATGCACCGAAACCACAGCCCCCTTTCCACATCCAGGCCCCACAAAACTTTCCATGGTTTACCCCAGACGCTTCACATGCCCTGGTTCAATCCATTGACAGCACATCAACTCCGGTATACCACATCGTTCCAATTCACTCTATTCCTTGCACGCCTTTCACCTTTCTGCATGTTCAGGCCCTGATCACTCAAAATCTTTTTCAGTCCATCCTTCCACCTCCAATTTGGTCTCCCACTTCTCGTTCCCTCCACCTCTGACACATATATCTTCTTTGTAAATCTTTCCTCACTTATTCTCTCCATGTGACCAAACCATTTCAAAACACCCTCTTTTGCTCTCTCAACCACACTCTTTTTATTACTACACGTCACTGGGAGCCAGACCTGGAGCCTTCATGTCACTGGGAGCCAGACCTGGAGCCTCCAGGTCAGTACTGGCAACCTGTCCAGATGCCGTCATGTCACCAGAGAAAAAATGTGATTGATATCTCGTGACTGATTCATGACCATTGGTTGAGGGTGGCTGGGAGGAAGACCTGTATACGTGTGAAGTCTTAAGAAATGAGGATAAGGCCAACACTCGACGCTCTTCCTCACCACTCAACCTGCCCATTGCATCACCAGTATTTCTTAACCTGTGGGATCGCCTGATCATTAGATTGCCTCTGCCAGGTGTCATCTACCATCTAATCTCAGGTATTATCAAAACAGATACTAGCAACCGTTTGGCTCCACTTGAAACACTGCATTGATTTAGGTTAATCTCACTGAATTCTCTTTCTGTAGGATCAGGAACTTTGTCAGTGATAACTCCATTTGTGGCAAGAACGTAAGGAAGAACTACTTCACTTGATGTGTGACTGTGCACTGCCACCTCATCATTACACACACAAAAAAAAAAAAACCACTGGAAAAACGTAACCGAAATCCGAATGGCTTACACCAGTTCCATACCAATTAAGATACATCTGTCGAATTACGTAAAATTCTGTGTCCTGATCTCAGTGTCTTCACACTTTCTTTTCGGCCCTTAACCTAAACACTTAGGTACACACACACACACACACACACACTATATATATATATGTATATCCCCCTGGGGATAGGGGAGAAAGAATACTTCCCACGTATTCCCTGCGTGTCGTAGAAGGCGCCTAAAAGGGAAGGGAGCGGGGGGCTGGAAATCCTCCCCTCTCATTATTTTTTTTTCTTAATTTTCCAAAAGAAGGAACGGAGAAGGGGACCAGATGAGGATATTCCCTCAAAGGCCCAGTTCTCTGTCCTTAACGCTACCTCGCTAACGCAGGAAATGGCGAATAGTTTGAAAGAAAAGAAAAGTCTCTCTTACCCTTTCATTACTTACTCGATCAAACCATCTCACACCACATATTGTCCTCAAACATCTCATTTCCAACTCATCCACCCTCCTTCGCACAGCTCTATCTATAGCCCACACCACACCACCATATAACATTGTTGGAAAAACTATTCCTTCAAACATACCCATTTTTGCTTTCCAAGATAATGTTCTTGCCTCCTACACATTTTTCAATGCTCCCAGAACTTTCACCCCTTCTCCCACCCTGTGACTCACTTCTGCTTCCATGGTCCCATCTGCTGCCAAATCCACTCCCAAATATCTAAAACACTTCACTTCCTCCAGTTTTTCTCCTTTCAAAGTTACTTCCCAATTGATTTGTCCCTCAACCCTACTGTACCTAATAACCTTGCTCTTATTGACATTTACTCTCAGCTTTCTTCTTTCACACACTTTACCGAACTCAGTCACCAGCTTCACCCGAATCAGCAACCAGTGCTGTATCATCAGCGAACAACAACTGACTCACTTCCCAAGCACTCTCATCCACAACAGACTGCATACTTGCCCCTCTCGCCTAAACTCTTGCATTCACCTCCCTAGCATCCCCATCCATAAACAAATTGAACACCCATGGAGACATCACGCACCCCTGCCGCAAACCGACATTCACTGAGAACCAATCACTTTCCTCTCTTCCTACTCATACACGTCTTACATCCTCGATGAAAACTTTTCACTGCTCCTAGCAACTTACCTCCCACACCATATACTCTTAATGCCTTCCACAAAGCATCTCTATCAACTCTATCATATGCCTTCTCTAGGTCCATAAATGCTACATACAAATCCATTTGTTTTTCTAAGTATTTCTCACATACATTCTTCAAAGGAAACACCTGATCCTGACATCCTCTACCACTTCTGAAACCACACTGCTCTTCCCCAATCTGATGCTCTGTACATGCCTTTACCCTCTCAATCAATAACCTCCCAAATAATTTCCCAGGAATACTCAACAAACTTATACCTCTGTAATTTGAGCACTCACTTTTATTCCCTTTGCCTTTGTACAATGGCACTATGCATGCATTCTGCCAATCCTCATGCACTTCACCATGAGCCATACATACTTTGATTATCCTCACCAACCAGTCAACAACACAGTCACCCCCTTTTTTGATAAATTCTACAGCAATACCATCCAAACCCACCACCTTGCTGGCTTTCATCTTCCACAAAGCTTTCACTACCTCTTCTCTAATTACCAAACCATTCTCCCTAACCCTCTCACTTCACACACCACCTTGACCAAAACACCCTATATCTGCCAGTCTATCACCTAACACATTCAACAAACCTTCAAAATACTCACTCCATCTCCTCGCATCACCGCTACTTGTTATTACCTCCCTATTAGCCCCCCCTTCACCGATTTATATCTTTCTTTTTAAACCAGGTATTCCCAATCACCAATCTTTTTTCAGCACTCAGATCTACAAGCTCTTCACCATTTCCATTGACATCACTGAACACCCCATGTACACCAATTATACCCTCAATTAATTGCTGTTTCCCGCATCAGCAAGGCAGCACAAGGAAAACAGGCAAAGAAAGGCCTAACCACTCACATACATTTTTTTTTTCTTTTTTTTTTTTGCTTTGTCGCTGTCTCCCGCGTTTGCGAGGTAGCGCAAGGAAACGGACGAAAGAAATGGCCCAACCCACCCCCATACACATGTATATACATACGTCCACACGCAAATACACATACCTACACAGCTTTCCATGGTTTACCCCAGACGCTTCACATGCCTTGATTCCATCCACCGACAGCACGTCAACCCCGGTATACCACATCGCTCCAATTCACTCTATTCCTTGCCCTCCTTTCACCCTCCTGCATGTTCAGGCCCCGATCACACAAAATCTTTTTCACTCCATCTTTCCACCTCCAATTTGGTCTCCCTCTTCTCCTCGTTCCCTCCACCTCTGACACATATATCCTCTTGGTCAATCTTTCCTCACTCATTCTCTCCATGTGCCCAAACCATTTCAAAACACCCTCTTCTGCTCTCTCAACCACGCTCTTTTTATTTCCACACATCTCTCTTACCCTTACGTTACTTTCTCGATCAAACCACCTCACACCACACATTGTCCTCAAACATCTCATTTCCAGCACATCCATCCTCCTGCGCACAACTCTATCCATCGCCCACGCCTCGCAACCATACAACATTGTTGGAACCACTATTCCTTCAAACATACCCATTTTTGCTTTCTGAGATAATGTTCTCGACTTCCACACATTCTTCAAGGCTCCCAGAATTTTCGCCCCCTCCCCCACCCTATGATCCACTTCCGCTTTCATGGTTCCATCCGCTGCCAGATCCACTCCCAGATATCTAAAACACTTCACTTCCTCCAGTTTTTCTCCATTCAAACTCACCTCCCAATTGACTTGACCCTCAACCCTACTGTACCTAATAACCTTGCTCTTATTCACATTTACTCTTAACTTTCTTCTTTCACTCACTTTACCAAACTCAGTCACCAGCTTCTGCAGTTTCTCACATGAATCAGCCACCAGCGCTGTATCATCAGTGAACAACAACTGACTCACTTCCCAAGCTCTCTCATCCCCAACAGACTTCATACTTGCCCCTCTTTCCAAAACTCTTGCATTCACCTCCCTAACAACCCCATCCATAAACAAATTAAACAACCATGGAGACATCACACACCCCTGCCACAAACCTACATTCACTGAGAACCAATCACTTTCCTCTCTTCCTACACGTACACATGCCTTACATCCTCGATAAAAACTTTTCACTGCTTCTAACAACTTGCCTCCCACACCATATATTCTTAATACCTTCCACAGAGCATCTCTATCAACTCTATCATATGCCTTCTCCAGATCCATAAATGCTACATACAAATCCATATATATATATATATATATATATATATATATATATATATATATATATATATATATATATATATTATTTATTTTATTATTATACTTTGTCGCTGTCTCCCGCGTTTGCGAGGTAGCGCAAGGAAACAGACGAAAGAAATGGCCCAACCCCCCCCATACACATGAATATACATACGTCAACACACGCAAATATACATACCTACACAGCTTTCCATGGTTTACCCCAGACGCTTCACATGCACTGGTTTAATCCACTGACAGCACGTCAACCCCGGTATACCACATCGATCCAATTCACTCTATTCCTTGCCCTCCTTTCACCCTCCTTTATGTTCAGGCCCCGATCACACAAAATCTTTTTCACTCCATCTTTCCGCCTCCAATTTGGTCGCCCACTTCTCGTTCCCTCCACCTCCGACACATATATCCTCTTGGTCAATCTTTCCTCACTCATTCTCTCCATGTGCCCAAACCATTTCAAAACACCCTCTTTTGCTCTCTCAACCACGCTCTTTTTATTTCCACACATCTCTCTTACCCTTACGTTACTTACTCGATCAAACCACCTCACACCACACATTGTCCTCAAACATCTCATTTCCAGCACATCCATCCTCCTGCGCACAACTCTATCCATAGCCAACGCCTCGCAACCATAAAAAATTGTTTGAACCACTATTCCTTCAAACATACCCATTTTTGCTTTCCGAGATAATGTTCTCGACTTCCACACATTCTTCAAGGCTCCCAGGATTTTCACCCCCTCCCCCACCCTATGATCCACTTCCGCTTCCATGATTCCATCCGCTGCCAGATCCACTCCCAGATATCTAAAACACTTTACTTCCTCCAGTTTTTCTCCATTCAAACTTACCTCCCAATTGACTTGACCCTCAACCCTACTGTACCTAATAACCTTGCTCTTATTCACATTTACTCTTAACTTTCTTCTTTCACACACTTTACCAAACTCAGTCACCAGCTTCTGCAGTTTCTCACATGAATCAGCCACCAGCGCTGTATCATCAGCGAACAACAACTGACTCACTTCCCAAGCTCTCTCTTCCCCAACAGACTTCATACTTGCCCCTCTTTCCAAAACTCTTGCATTCACCTCCCTAACAACCCCATCCATAAACAAATTAACAACCATGGAGACATCACACATCCCTGCCGCAAACCTACATTCACTGAGAACCAATCACTTTCCTCTCTATCTACACGTACACATGCCTTACATCCTCAATAAAAACTTTTCACTGCTTCTAACAACTTGCCTCCCACACCATATATTCTTGATACCTTCCACAGAGCATCTCTATCAACTCTATCATATGCCTTCTCCAGATCTATAAATGCTACATACAAATCCATTTGCTTTACTAAGTATTTCTCACATACATTCTTCAAAGCAAACACCTGATCCACACAGCCTCTACCACTTCTGAAACCACACTGCTCTTCCCCAATCTGATGCTCTGTACATGCCTTCACCCTCTCAATCAATACCCTCCCATATAATTTACCAGGAATACTCAACAAACTTATACCTCTGTAATTTGAGCACTCACTCTAATCCCCTTTGCCTTTGTACAATGGCACTATGCACGCATTCCGCCAATCCTCAGGCACCTCACCATGAGTCATACATACATTAAATAACCTTACCAACCAGTCAATAATACAGTCACCCCCTTTTTTAATAAATTCCACTGCAATACCATCCAAACCTGCTGCCTTGCCAGCTTTCATCTTCGGCAAAGCTTTTACTACCTCTTCTCTGTTTACCA
This sequence comes from Panulirus ornatus, assembly GCF_036320965.1. NCBI lineage: Eukaryota > Metazoa > Arthropoda > Malacostraca > Decapoda > Palinuridae > Panulirus > Panulirus ornatus. The sequence goes on along the minus strand of NC_092225.1, from coordinate 79,818,358 downwards.
AATCATCTTCCCTAACCCTCTCACTTTGCACACCACCTCGACCAAAACACCCTATATCTGCCACTCTATCATCAAACACATTCAACAAACCTTCAAAATACTCACTCCATCTCCTTCTCACATCACCACTACTTATTATCGCCTCCCCATTTGCGCCCTTCACTGAAGTTCCCATTTGCTCCCTTGTCTTGCGCACTTTGTTTACCTCCTTCCAGAACATCTTTTTATTCTCCCTAAAATTTAATGATACTCTCTCACCCCAACTCTCATTTGCCCTTTTTTTCACCTCTTGCACCTTTCTCTTGACCTCCTGTCTCTTAGAAAAGCAAATGGATTTGTATGTAGCATTTATGGATCTGGAGAAGGCATATGATAGAGTTGATAGAGATGCTCTGTGGAAGGTATTGAGAATATATGGTGTGGGAGGAAAGTTGTTAGAAGCAGTGAAAAGTTTTTATCGAGGATGTAAGGCATGTGTACGTGTAGGAAGAGAGGAAAGTGATTGGTTCTCAGTGAATGTAGGTTTGCGGCAGGGGTGTGTGATGTCTCCATGGTTGTTTAATTTGTTTATGGATGGGGTTGTTAGGGAGGTAAATGCAAGAGTCTTGGAAAGAGGGGCAAGTATGAAGTCTGTTGGGGATGAGAGAGCTTGGGAAGTGAGTCAGTTGTTGTTCACTGATGATACAGCGCTGGTGGCTGATTCATGTGAGAAACTGCAGAAGCTGGTGACTTAGTTTGGTAAAGTGTGTGGAAGAAGAAAGTTAAGAGTAAATGTGAATAAGAGCAAGGTTATTAGGTACAGTAGGGTTGAGGGTCAAGTCAATTGGGAGGTGAGTTTGAACGGAGAAAAACTGGAGGAAGTGAAGTGTTTTAGATATCTGGGAGTGGATCTGGCAGCGGATGGAACCATGGAAGCGGAAGTGGATCATAGGGTGGGGGAGGGGGCGAAAATTCTGGGGGCCTTGAAGAATGTGTGGAAGTCGAGAACATTATCTCGGAAAGCAAAAATGGGTATGTTTGAAGGAATAGTGGTTCCAACAATGTTGTATGGTTGCGAGGCGTGGGCTATGGATAGAGTTGTGCGCAGGAGGATGGATGTGCTGGAAATGAGATGTTTGAGGACATTGTGTGGTGTGAGGTGGTTTGATCGAGTGAGTAACGTAAGGGTAAGAGAGATGTGTGGAAATAAAAAGAGCGTAGTTGAGAGAGCAGAAGAGGGTGTTTTGAAGTGGTTTGGACACATGGAGAGGATGAGTGAGGAAAGATTGACCAAGAGAATATATGTGTCGGAGGTGGAGGGAGCAAGGAGAAGAGGGAGACCAAATTGGAGGTGGAAAGATGGAGTGAAAAAGATTTTGTGTGATCGGGGCCTGAACATGCAGGAGGGTGAAAGGAGGGCAAGGAATAGAGTGAATTGGAGCGATGTGGTATACCGGGGTTGACGTGCTGTCAGTGGATTGAATCAAGGCATGTGAAGCGTCTGGGGTAAACCATGGAAAGCTGTGTAGGTATGTATATTTGCGTGTGTGGACGTATGTATATACATGTGTATGGGGGGGGGTTGGGCCATTTCTTTCGTCTGTTTCCTTGCGCTACCTCGCAAACGCGGGAGACAGCGACAAAGTATAAAAAAAAAAAAAAAAAAAAATATATATATATATATATATATATATATATATATATATATATATATATATGTATGTATATATATATATATGAAAAAGGAGAGATAGTTAGTATGTTTGAGGAAAGGAACCTGGATGTTTTGGCTCTGAGTGAAACGAAGGTCAAGGGTAAAGGGGAAGAGTGGTTTGGGAATGTCTTGGGAGTAAAGTCAGGGGTTAGTGAGAAGACAGGAGCAAGGGAAGGAGTAGCAATACTCCTGAAACAGGAGTTGTGGGAGTATGTGATAGAATGTAAGAAAGTAAATTCTCGATTAATATGGGTAAAACTGAAAGTTGATGGAGAGAGATGGGTGATTATTGGTGCATATGCACCTGGGCATGAGAAGAAAGATCATGAGAGGCAAGTGTTTTGGGAGCAGCTGAATGAGTGTGTTAGTGGTTTTGATGCACGAGACCGGGTTATAGTGATGGGTGATTCGAATGCAAAGGTGAGTAATGTGGCAGTTGAGGGAATAATTGGTATAACTGGGGTGTTCAGTGTTGTAAATGGAAATGGTGAAGAGCTTGTAGATTTATGTGCTGAAAAAGGACTGATGATTGGGAATACCTGGTTTAAAAAGCGAGATATACATAAGTATACTTATATAAGTAGGAGAGATGGCCAGAGAGTGTTATTGGATTACGTGTTAATTGACAGGCGCGCGAAAGAGAGACTTTTGGATGTTAATGTGCTGAGAGGTGCAACTGGAGGGATGTCTGATCATTATCTTGTGGAGGCTAAGGTGAAGTTTTGTATGGGTTTTCAGAAAAGAAGAGTGAATGTTGGGGTGAAGAGGATGGTGAGAGTAAGTGAGCTTGGGAAGGAGACTTGTGTGAGAAAGTACCAGGAGAGACTGAGTACAGAATGGAAAAAGGTGAGAACAATGGAAGTAAGGGGAGTGGGGGAGGAATGGGATGTATTTAGGGAATCAGTGATGGATTGCGCAAAAGATGCTTGTGGCATGAGAAGAGTGGGAGGTGGGTTGATTAGAAAGGGTAGTGAGTGGTGGGATGAAGAAGTAAGAGTATTAGTGAAAGAGAAGAGAGAGGCATTTGGACGATTTTTGCAGGGAAAAAATGAAATTGAGTGGGAGATGTATATATATATATATATATATATATATATATATATATATATATATATATATTTTTTTTTTTTTTTTTAAACTATTCGCCATTTCCCGCATTAGCGAGGTAGCGTTAAGAACAGAGGAATGGGCCTTTGAGGGAATATCCTTACCTGGCCCCGTTCTCTGTTCCTTTTGGAAAATTAAAAAAAAATAATGAGAAGGGAGGATTTCCAGCCCCCCGCTCCCTCCCCTTTTAGTCGCCTTCTACGACACGCAGGGAATACGTGGGAAGTATTCTTTCTCCCCTATCCCCAGGGATAATATATATATATATATATATATATATATATATATATATATATATATGTGGATATGTGTGTAGGAGCCATTTTTTCATCTGTTCCTTGCATACTTTGTTATTGCAGGAAATGGTGAATGTCCATGAACAAAATTTATGAAAAGAGAAAATTCTCATAGACTTTGAAAATATTTAGACAATTTTTTCCAGCTTGTTACAAGTTGAAGCACATTATCATAAGTCTGTGCATTATACTCCAATTCTAAAGTGCCATAAGGTCTTGAGGCCTTCAGATATTCAAATCTTGTTTAATTCCACAGTGCATTATGTATGTAAATATATAAGAAACTGATTTCCTTTTTTTACATTGATTTTTAGACTATTTTATTTTCTCAAACTTCCTTATGGTATCTTACAAAAAAGAACTACTTTATATTTTTGGAATGTGTTACATCATATTCAAAATGGCATTTTATGCTAATTTCAACACATGATAGACTTTAAATGTTTCTCCCTCAAACCATATAAATAAATGATTTTTTCACTTGTAGTCGCACTTTTTTACATTTATCTTATTTCATATTTTACAGTTTTTTGCATATTACAGTTATCTGCTTTCTTGCCAAAGTGCAGTGGATCACAGTTCTCCAACTACAGTGGTCCTTTTCTTCTCAGACAACTCTGTCATCAGTGCCCAAATTGTTACACAGCAATCATAAAAGTTTTCCTCAGTAATTTGATGAGAGGGAAATATAGTGTCCTCCCCTTACATGCCATGCACATTGAAGTTAGGGTGAAAATAATTGTATCATTTTTTAAATGACATGAGAAGAGTTCCAGTATGGATTATTAGGTTTCGTAGATATTTTTTTATTAAGGGAGCGGGGGGCTGGAAATCCTCCCCTCTCATTTTTTTTTTTTTTTTTTTTCCAAAAGAAGGAACAGCGAAGGGGGCCAGGTGAGGATATTCCCTCTAAGGCCCAGTCCTCTGTTCTTAACGCTACCTCGCTAATGCGGGAAATGGCGAATAGTATGAAAGAAAAGAAAGAATATATATATATATATATATATTTTCTTCTTTCTTTTAAACTATTCGCCATTTCCCGCGTTAGCGAGGTAGCGCTAAGAACAGAGGACTGGGCCTTTTTTGGAATATCCTCAACTGGCCCCCTCTGTTCCTTCTTTTGGAAAATTTAAAAAAAAAAACTAGAGGGGAGGATTTCCAGCCCCCCGCTCCCACCCCTTGTAGTCGCCTTCTACGACACGCAGGGAATACGTGGGAAGTATTCTTAATCCCCTATCCCCAGGGATAATATATATATATATATATATATATATATATATATATATATATATATATATATATATATATATATATACACACATATATATATATATATATATATATATATATATATATATATATATATATATATATATATATATAATATGGTTTTTGTAACATTTTGTTACAATAAATTAACATTCATTAATGAAAAATTTTTAAAAATATTCACCATAAATCATCAAATACTGACTGACGCTGTTAGCAGTGTGAGTGGCAACACAACATGGTGCATAGGTGACATATGATGGGTGGCACCCTGCTTGTCCTGTTTCTTTATCTCTAATATGTACACGAATCAGTCAAACTCTCTCCAGCCTTCATGTTATTCTTCAGATCATAAGTGATAATCATAAAAGTGAATAGTATTTAGCCTCATACAGCACAAAATCCATCTCAACAATAAATGATTTCTTTCACTCTTAGTTGCTGGGACTGATGTCTATTGAGTTGACAAATGTTTTCACAATTATAAATATTAGTCACTTATCAAATAAATACACTACCCACAGTATGTGGTATCTCAAAATAATAAAGAAAATATGGTCTATATAAAGATATTTTCCATGCACAAGTGTGTGGTGATGGTACATTTAATTCAGGTTAACCCCTAAGCAGGCATTTGAAACTGAGCGTATTGAACAATGGATGTCACTGAGCAACACATTTAAATGAGATCTGATTACAAGATTATATATATATATTACAAGATTATATATATATATATATATATTTTTTTTTTTTCTTTTCTTTCAAACTATTCGCCATTTCCCGCGTTAGCGAGGTAGCGTTAAGAACAGAGAACTGGGCCTTTGAGGGAATATCCTCACCTGGCCCCCTTCTCTGTTCCTTCTTTTGGAAAAATAAAAAAAAAAAAAAAAATAAAAAGAGGGGAGGATTTCCAGCCCCCCGCTCCCTCCCCTTTTAGTTGCCTTCTACGACACGCAGGGAATACGTGGGAAGTATTCTTTCTCCCCTATCCCCAGGGATATATATATATATATATATATATATATATATATATATATATTTATATATATATATTTTTTTTTTTTTTTTTTTTTTTTGCCGCCGTCTCCTGCGTTTGCGAGGTAGCGCAAGGAAACAGACGAAAGAAATGGCCCAACCCACCCCCATACACATGTATATACATACGTCCACACACGCAAATATACATACCTACACAGCCCTCCATGGTTTACCCCAGACGCTTCACATGCCCTGATTCAATCCACTGACAGCACGTCAACCCTGGTATACCACATCGCTCCAATTCACTCTATTCCTTGCCCTCCTTTCACCCTCCTGCATGTTCAGGCCCCGATCACACAAAATCTTTTTCACTCCATCTTTCCACCTCCAATTTGGTCTCCCTCTTCTCCTCGTTCCCTCCACCTCCGACTCATATATCCTCTTGGTCAATCTTTCCTCACTCATTCTCTCCATGTGCCCAAACCATTTCAAAACACCCTCTTCTGCTCTCTCAACCACGCTCTTTTTATTTCCACACATCTCTCTTACCCTTACGTTACTTACTCAATCAAACCACCTCACACCACACATTGTCCTCAAACATCTCATTTCCAGCACATCCATCCTCCTGCGCACAACTCTATCCATAGCCCACGCCTCGCAACCATACAACATTGTTGGAACCACTATTCCTTCAAACATACCCATTTTTGCTGTCCGAGATAATGTTCTCGACTTCCACACATTCTTCAAGGCTCCCAGAATTTTCGCCCCCTCCCCCACCCTATGATCCACTTCTGCTTCCATGGTTCCATCCACTGCCAGATCCACTCCCAGATATCTAAAACACTTCACTTCCTCCAGTTTTTCTCCATTCAAACTCACCTCCCAATTGACTTGACCCTCAACCCTACTGTACCTAATAACCTTGCTCTTATTCACATTTACTCTTAACTTTCTTCTTTCACACACTTTACCAAACTCAGTCACCAGCTTCTGCAGTTTCTCACATGAATCAGCCACCAGCGCTGTATCATCAGCGAACAACAACTGACTCACTTCCCAAGCTCTCTCATCCCCAACAGACTTCATACTTGCCCCTCTTTCCAAAACTCTTCCATTCACCTCCCTAACAACCCATCCATAAACAAATTAAACAACCATGGAGACATCACACATCCCTGCCGCAAACCTACATTCACTGAGAACCAATCACTTTCCTCTCTATCTACACGTACACATGCCTTACATCCTCGATAAAAACTTTTCACTGCTTCTAACAACTTGCCTCCCACACCATATATTCTTAATACCTTCCACAGAGCATCTCTATCAACTCTATCATATGCCTTCTCCAGATCCATAAATGCTACATACAAATCCATTTGCTTTACTAAGTATTTCTCACATACATTCTTCAAAGCAAACACCTGATCCACACATCCACTACCACTTCTGAAACACACTGCTCTTCCCCAATCTGATGCTCTGTACATGCCTTCACCCTCTCAATCAATACCCTCCCATATAATTTACCAGGAATACTCAACAAACTTATACCTCTGTAATTTGAGCACTCACTCTAATCCCCTTTGCCTTTGTACAATGGCACTATGCACGCATTCCGCCAATCCTCAGGCACCTCACCATGAGTCATACATACATTAAATAACCTTACCAACCAGTCAATAATACAGTCACCCCCTTTTTTAAATAAATCACCACTGCAAATAATACCACTCCAAACCTTCTGCCTTATTGCCTGGCTTTTCCATCTTCGCAAAGCTTTTACTACCTCTTCTCTGTTTACCAATCATCTTCCCTAACCCTCTCACTTTGCACACCACACTCGACCAAAACACCCTATATCTGCCACTCTATCATCAAACACATTCAACAAACTCAAATACTCACTCCATCTCCTTCTCACATCACCACTACTTATTATCGCCTCCCCATTTGCGCCCTTCACTGAAGTTCCCATTTGCTCCCTTGGTCTGCGCACTGTTTTACCTCCTTTCCAGATCATCTTTTTATTCTCCCTAAAATTTAATGATACTCTCTCACCCCAACTCCTCATTTGCCCTTTTTTTTCACCTCTTGCACCTTTCTCTTGACCTCCTGTCACTTAGAAAAGCAAATGGATTTGTATGTAGCATTTATGGATCTGGAGAAGGCATATGATAGAGTTGATAGAGATGCTCTGTGGAAGGTATTGAGAATATATGGTGTGGGAGGAAAGTTGTTAGAAGCAGTGAAAAGTTTTTATCGAGGATGTAAGGCATGTGTACGTGTAGGAAGAGAGGAAGTGATTGGTTCTCAGTGAATGTAGGTTTGCGGCAGGGGTGTTGTGATGTCTCCATGGTTGTTTAATTTGTTTATGGATGGGGTTGTTTAGGGAGGTAAATGCAAGAGTCTTGGAAAGAGGGGCAAGTATGAAGTCTGTTGGGGATGAGAGAGCTTGGGAAGTGAGTCAGTTGTTGTTCACTGATGATAGAGCGCTGGTGGCTGATTCATGTGAGAAACTGCAGAAGCTGGTGACTGAGTTTGGTAAAGTGTGTGGAAGAAGAAAGTTAAGAGTAAATGTGAATAAGAGCAAGGTTATTAGGTACAGTAGGGTTGGGGGTCAAGTCAATTGGGAGGTGAGTTTGAACGGAGAAAAACTGGAGGAAGTGAAGTGTTTTAGATATCTGGGAGTGGATCTGGCAGCGGATGGAACCATGGAAGCGGAAGTGGATCATAGGGTGGGGGAGGGGGCGAAAATTCTGGGGGCCTAGAAGAATGTATGGAAGTCGAGAACATTATCTCGGAAAGCAAAAATGGGTATGTTTGAAGGAATAGTGGTTCCAACAATGTTGTATGGTTGCGAGGCTGGGCTATGGATAGAGTTGTGCGCA
>NC_092225.1:79722612-79805112 GCF_036320965.1 Panulirus ornatus | reverse complement strand
CCCACGCCTCGCAACCATACAACATTGTTGGAACCACTATTCCTTCAAACATACCCATTTTTGCTTTCCGAGATAATGTTCTCGACTTCCACACATTCTTCAAGGCTCCCAGAATTTTCGCCCCCTCCCCCACCCTATGATCCACTTCCGCTTCCATGGTCCATCCGCTGCCAGATCCACTCCCAGATATCTAAAAACACTTCACTTCCTCCAGTTTTTCTCCATTCAAACTCACCTCCCAATTGACTTGACCCTCAACCCTACTGTACCTAATAACCTTGCTCTTATTCACATTTACTCTTAACTTTCTTCTTTCACACACTTTACCAAACTCAGTCACCAGCTTCTGCAGTTTCTCACATGAATCAGCCACCAGCGCTGTATCATCAGCGAACAACAACTGACTCACTTCCCAAGCTCTCTCATCCCCAACAGACTTCATACTTGCCCCTCTTTCCAAAACTCTTGCATTCACCTCCCTAACAACCCCATCCATAAACAAATTGAACACCCATGGAGACATCACACACCCCTGCCGCAAACCTACATTCACTGAGAACCAATCACTTTCCTCTCTTCCTACACGTACACATGCCTTACATCCTCGATAAAAACTTTTCACTGCTTCTAACAACTTGCCTCCCACACCATATATTCTTAATACCTTCCACAGAGCATCTCTATCAACTCTATCATATGCCTTCTCCAGATCCATAAATGCTACATACAAATCCATTTGCTTTTCTAAGTATTTCTCACATACATTCTTCAAAGCAAACACCTGATCCACACATCCTCTACCACTTCTGAAACCACACTGCTCTTCCCCAATCTGATGCTCTGTACATGCCTTCACCCTCTCAATCAATACCCTCCCATATAATTTACCAGGAATACTCAACAAACTTATACCTCTGTAATTTGAGCACTCACTCTAATCCCCTTTGCCTTTGTACAATGGCACTATGCACGCATTCCGCCAATCCTCAGGCACCTCACCATGAGTCATACATACATATATATATATATATTACAAGATTATATATATATATATATATATATTACAAGATTATATATATATATATATATATTTTCTTCTTTCTTTTAAACTATTCGCCATTTCCCGCGTTAGCGAGGTAGCGCAAGGAAACAGACGAAAGAAATGGCCCAACCCCCCCCATACACATGTATATACATACGTCCACACACGCAAATATACATACCTACACAGCTTTCCTTGGTTTACCCCAGACGCTTCACATGCCCTGGTTCAATCCAATGACAGCATGTCGACCCCAGTATACCACATCATTCCAATTCACTTTATTCCTTGCACGCCTTTCACCCTCCTGCATGTTCAGGGCCCGATCACTCAAAATCTTTTTCACTCCATCTTTCCACCTCCAATTTGGTCTCCCACTTCTCCTCGTTCCCTCCACCTCTGACACATATATCCTCTTGGTCAATCTTTCCTCACTCATTCTCTCCATGTGACCAAACCATTTCAAAACACCCTCTTCTGCTCTCTCAACCACACTCTTTTCATTTCCACACATCTCTCTTACCCTTACATTACTTACTTGATCAAACCACCTCACACCACATATTGTCCTCAAACATCTCATTTCCAGCACATCCACCCTCCTGCGCACAACTCTATCCATAGCCCACGCCTCGCAACCATGCAACATTGTTGGAACCACTATTCCTTCAAACATAGCCATTTTTGCTTTCCGAGATAATGTTCTCGACTTCCACGCATTCTTCAAGGCTCCCAGAATTTTCGCCCCCTCCCCCACCCTATGATTCACTTCCGCTTCCATGGGTCCATCCGCTGCCAGCTCCACTCCCAGATATCTAAAACCTTCAAAATACTCACTCCATCTCCTCACATCACCACTACTTGTTATTACCTCCCTATTAGCCCCCCTTCACCGATGTATATCTCTCTTTTTAAACCAGGTATTCCCAATCACCAGTCTTTTTTCAGCACTCAGATCTACAAGCTCTTCACCATTTCCATACATGCACATACACATATACATACATATACATTTCAACGTATACATACATATACATACACAGACATATACTTATATACACGTGTACATATTCATACTTGCTGCCTTCATCTATTCCCGTCACCATCCAGCCACACATGAAATAGCATCCCCCCCACCCCACCCATAAAAATTCAGGATCTGAAATCCTATATGCACTCAGGTACATAGATATGAAAACCAATCTTTTCACATTGATGTGATGATTTGAATGATAGTGGACATAACAGGAGTGGTGGGAGTATGTGATAGAGTGTAAGAAAGTAAACTCTGATATGGGTAAACTGAAAGTGAGTGGAAAAAGATGGGTGATTATTGGTGCCAAAGCACCTGGGCATGTGGTGAGAGTAAGTGAGCTTGGAAAGGAGACTTGTGTGAGGAAGTACCAGGAGAGATTGAGTGCAGAATGGCAAAAGGTGAGAGCAAATGACATAGGGGGAGTGGGGGAGGAATGAGATGTATTTAGGGAAGCAGTGATGGCTTGTGCAAAAGATGACTATGGCTTGAGAAAGGTGGGAGATGGGCAGATTAGAAAGGGTAGTGAGTGGTGGGATGAAGAAGTAAGATAGTTAGTGAAAGAGAAGAGAGAGGCATTTTGGATGATTTTTGCAGGGAAATAGTGCAAATGACTGGGAGATGCATAAAAGAACGAAGCAAGAGGTCAAGAGAAAGGTACAAAAGGTGAAAAAGAGGACAAATGAGAGTTGGAGTGAGAGAGTATCATTAAATTTTAGGGAGAATAAAATGATGTTTTGGAAGGAGGTAAATAAAGTGCATAAGACAAGAGAACAATTGGGAATATCAGTGAGGGGGCAAATGGGGAGGTAATAACAAGAAGTGGTGAAGTGAGAAGAAATGGAGTGAATGCTTTGAAGGTTTGTTGAATGTGTTTGATGATAGAGTGGCAGGTATAGGGAGTTTTGGTTGAGGTGGTGTGCGAAGTAAGAGGGTCAGGGAGAATGATTTGGTAAACAGAGAAAAGGTAGTAAAAGCTCTGCAGAAGACGAAAGCCAGCTCTGGAATTTATTGAAAAAGAGGGTGACTGTGCTGTTGACTGCTTGGTGAGGATATTCAATGTATGTATGGGTCATGGTGAATTGCCTGAGGATTGGTGGAATGCATGCATAGTGTCATTGTACTAAGGCAAAGGGGATAAAGGTGAGTGTTCAAATTACAGAGGTATAAGTTTGTTGAGTATTCCTGGGAAATTATATGGGAGGATATTGATTGAGAGGATGAAGGCATGTACAGAGCATCAGACTGGGGAAGAGCAGTGTGGTTTCAGAAGTGGTAGAGGATGTGTGGATCAAGTGTTTGCTTTGAAGAATGTATGTGAGACATACTTAGAAAAACAGATGGATTTGTATGTAGCATTTATGGATCTGGAGAAGGCATATGATAAAGTTGATAGAGATGCTTTGTGGAAGATATTAAGAGTATATGGTGTAGGAGGTGTGTTGCTAGAAGCAGTGAAAAGTTTTTGTCGAGGATGTAAGGCATGTGTACAAGTAGGGAGAGAGGAAAGTAATTGGTTCCCAGTGAATGTCGATTTGCAGGAGGGGTGCGTGATGTCTCCATGGTTGTTCAATTTGTTTATGGATGAGGTTGTTAGGAAGATGAATGCTAGAGTTTTGGAGAGAGGGGCAAGTATGCAGTCTGTTGTGGATGAGAGGGCTTGGGAAGTGAGTCATTTGTTCGCTGATGATACAGCACTGATGGCTGATTCTGGTGAGAAACTGCAAAAGCTGTTGACTGAGTTTGGTAAAGTGTGTGAAAGAAGAAAGCTGAAAGTAAATGTGAATAAGAACAAGGTTATTAGGTTCAGTAGGGTTGAGTGACAAGTCAATTGGGAGGTAATTTTGATTGGAGAAAATCTGGAGGAAGTTAAGTGTTTTAGATATCTGGGAGTGGATTTAGCAGCGGATGGAACCATGGAAGCAGAAGTGAGTCACAGGTTGGGAAGGGGGCAAAGGTTCTGGGAGCATTGAAGAATGTTTGGAAGGCAAGAACGTTATCTCGGAAAGCAAAATTGGGTATGTTTGAAGGAATATTGGCTCCAACAATGTTATATGGTTGTGAGGCATGGGCTATAGATAGTGTTATGCGGTGAAGGATGGATGTGTTGGAAATGAGATGTTTGAGGACAATATGTGGTGTGAGGTGGTTTGATCGAGTAAGTAATGAAAGGGTGAGAGAGATGTGTGATAATAAAAAGAGTGTGGTTGAGAGAGCAGAAGAGGGTATTTTGAAATGGTTTGGTCACAATGAGAGAATGAGTGAGGAAAGATTGACAAAGAGGATATATGTGTCAGAGGTGGAGGGAACGAGGAGAAGTGGGAGACCAAATTGGAGGTAGAACGATGGAGTGAAAAAAATATTGATCAGTTAGGGCCTGAACATGCAGGAGGGTGAAAGGTGTGCAAGGAATAGAGTGAATTGGAACAATGTGGTATACTGGGGTCGACGTGCTGTCAGTAGATTGAACCAGGGCATGTTAAGAGTCTGGGGTAAACCATGGAAAGTTTTGTGTGACCTAGATGTGGAAAGGGGGCTGTGGTTTTTGTGCATTATACATGACAGCTAGAGACTGAGTGTGAACGAATGTGGCCGTTGTTGTCTTTTCCTAGCGCTACCTTGCATGCATGCGGGGGAGGGGGGTGTCATTTCATGTGTGGTGGGGTGGTGACGGGAATGAATAAAGGCTGCAAGTATGAATTATGTTTTTTTTCCCATATTATTTGCCATTTCCTGCATTAGCGAGGTAGTGGTTCTTGTTAGTATAGTTAGTGTTACAAATGCTGATATCCATGTATAGTGAATCTCTACTCATCTGGATTCGAAATGTCTTGAGTGTGATATGGGCTAAAGACTGGGGGGGGACGAGCTGTTGTGGAAAAGTTTGGGGATAGAGAGCCAGTGGTGATTAATATATTATGATTACACAATGCTGTCATTTTTATAAACAAATGATAAGCGTAATTTGTAAGGAGGGAACAAACAATAGAATGATGTAAGTGAGCATGTGTTATACTCTTCCAAAAGTATAAACATAGCAATTATTGTTCCCATCATTCTGTCCTGATCTTTACTTCCAGTCAAAATAAATGGTGAGGATGAAAACGGTGAGGATCAAATTTCAGCTGCTTAATATTGACTATGATAAGAAACCCTACCAAATGTGTGATTTGTGAAAATATACAGGACTTTGTCATGGTGTAATAGGCTCAATGCTTGTTGATTGAGTGATTGATTAATAAATTTCTTGGCCAGCTTATTGTTTGCATGCTTGGTTGATTAATAAGATTCTTGGGTAGCTTATTGCTTGCATGCTTGGTGCAAGCAAATATGATAGGGCCGGTTAAAGCAATATTTGAGACAGCATAAAGTCCATATGAATGAGAGGTCTAGTCATATTGTTTAAACTATGCCTATGACATAATTACATCTAATTAGACATTGGAGTGATTATCCAGTAATGTGGTGATTGAGAATAATTTCCTCCTTCAGGCTGCTTAGCAAGTAGGCCGAGACTACAGTGTTGTCGTTAAACTGAAAGAAATGATAATTGAATCTGCCACATTTTATGTATAGTAATAGTAGTGAACTAATGTATGATTCCATGTAGCAGCTCCTACAGGTTATTAAAGCAGCAGTATTTAAGGACGTGGCAAGTCTATGGAATTGGGAATGCCTGTGTTCTTCATATGCTGAAATATCACAATAATGAAATCTTCGCCAAGGAAATTCTGTCTTTGTTATTGATAATGGCCCATGTTATGCAATACTAATTGTATGGTGTAATTCTGGTTTGGAGATAAAGGAAAACTCTTAGAGCAGGACCAAGTGAAAATAATGCTTGAAATCAGCCAGTTACATCATCTTATACTAATGTAAGTAGCCAATCATACACAAATCGAGGTGTTTTCATACCTTCTGCTTGAGATGGAACACTCCTTCTTCCGTGCTCACCATGACAACACCAACAAGACAGGACCAGCTAATTAAGCACAACCAAATCATCACCCTTCATGGGACTGGTTTCTCCCTTCGGGTTATTGCCCAGTGACTCTGCATTTCTCCTTCCACTGTGGCAAAGTGGGTCAGAAGGAATGAGAAAACTGGTGATCTAACAGACCTCGGTAAGTTGAACATAGTTTGAATGTAATTATCATTGTATATAGTGCTGTAATTCTGGTTAGCAGTAAAGCTATTATCTCCTATATTTTATCACGAGTTATAGGTTATGAGTATCAATGCCTTTGATTTTATTATAGAAAGAAGGGAGACCACTGCCACGGCTGACCACCCACCAGGAAGACAAGGCCATATTATGAACATTGCAGGACAACCCCTTCAGCAAAGCAGTCAGGATCTTTTAGGACTTGCAGCTACCAGTGTCAGCGGAGACTGTCCAGCAGCGCTAAGATGAGGAGGAGTTCACCACAGGTTTCCTGCCATGAAGGAGATCCTCACCATCCAGCACCACACTGACCACCTCGCCTTTGCTCACCAGTATGTCGCCGAGGATGCGAATTTTTAGTCCCATGAGGTCTTCACAGATGAGAAAACTTTTACCAACAACATCCAAGGCATAATACACTTGTGGAGACTCAATAATACTAGGTAAGCATGAATATTTATATGATTTTAGAATGCATGAGCTCATACAAACTTCATACTAAAAATAGTATGTATAATTGTTTTACTTTCCTAAACAATCATAAAGATGAGCTTGGTCTGTTTCAGTATTAAGACTAAATGTGAACAAATGATGGAGGTGGATAGTGACTATGACTGCTTTTCATTCATCTGATCTTTTATTATTCATACTGTTCTGCAGGTGTGAAATGGCAGTTTGTAGAAGAATTAAGGAAAGTATAAGTTCAAAGTCCTTCTTTATGGGATATTAATGTAAGTCAGGTTAATTGAAAAGGAAAATATTTCTTACAAGTAAAGTTCATTTAAAGTTGACTGATTGTAGGCACTTTATATAACCCTGAAACAATGCTATGAAACAAGATCTGCAACTATTTCTGTGCAGATACGAGCATAGTAACATCTATGAGGAGGCATGAAGTGGGCATGTGACACTAAACATGTCGGGGTGGATCTCCCTGCATGGTATGGGAGAACTAAATAGGATTGAGGGCAGGTTTACTGCTGCAAAATATATCAACATTTTTCAGGAATTTTTCCTCCTCTCACTCCAGGAGTGGAACTTCCCAATCCCAGCCGGTTCCATCCTCTTTCTTCACGACCACTGCCCTATCTACATGGCCCGGGGTGTTCAGCAATGGTTTGCTGGCAGAGGGGATCTGCAGTTGCTTGAGGGGCCAAACAAGGGACGTGATATGAACCCCATTGAAAATGTTTGGGCAAATATTGTAAACTGCTAGGAACCAGACAGAGAGCAGACACCAGACTAACTTTTGGCCCACACTAGCCATCAGTGGGAACTGTTCAGGAGCCAGCCTCATCTTGTCTGCAACCATGTCTCCTCTGCCAGATAGATTAAGGTCTGTGCTTGAGAAGGAGGGTGGTTGGAGATGCTGCTAAGAAAGTAAATGGGGAAAAATATACTAAGTTGTCTGAGTATCCTACTGAACTTCCCTCTATTGAAATTTTTTAAACCTTACAGGTGTTTCAGTGAAAACCATGATTAACACTATGGATAGACAAATTGAATAACCAATCCATCACATTTTAGTTGGCGTAATATGATTTTGTCTTAATTATTATGTAGAAGCAGAACAAATTATCTCTGATGCCTCAGTGAGTGACTGGTTGGAATGGACTGCCAGGGGCATGAGCCTGTGCTAGAACTACAAAACAACTGCAACACTCCTGTAGGAGTTTCATTTTAGCATTGTTCCCCTTGGCTTACTCCTTCCTTTATATTTTTGCTTCCTTCCCAATCAACATTTTATGACTCAAAGTGATCTTGCTGTAATATTTTCTCCTGGTATTGGCATTACAGCACTAAAGATTGTGTAGGAAAGACTTTGTAAATACAGTATTTGAATTATCTAAAACTGATGTTTCCACCCCATCCACGAGGTTATCAGTGGAGGGTTCATTGAATAGTGTTGATAGTTAAGCTGGCAGCTGTTTCTAAACTATGCCTATTTAAACTCTATTCTTGGTGGGAATAATGTTGGTAGTTGTGTGGCACCTCTCATCCCCCCCCCTACCACACACACACACACACACACACTAATACTCCCACGGCAGTCTTCCATTTCCTTGTGGTCTATATTGTCTTGAGACATAGAGCAGTAGATAATGTGTTCTCTATACACCCCACTTCCTCAACTGCTCAGAGTGCACTGTTCTAGCTTGAGCTACAAATATTTGAGCTTGAATATTTCAGTCCTCAGCACTACAGTTATTAATAAGATAGTAAGGATAAAAATATAGGGTTATGAAGAAAAAATCATTAATATTGCTGAGCAATTACTGTTGGTAGATTTGGAAGATCGACCACTCTGGCCTTTCCTCATCAGAAAATTTAGTTTTTTAATTTGTTTTCTGGTGGTTAGACAAACTATTTGGACATTGTTATCTTTACTTTTAATTCATCGTAACTATTTATATTTTATTTTGCTTTGTCGCTGTCTCCCGCGTTAGCGAGGTAGCGCAAGGAAAAGACAAAAGAAATGGCCCAACCCACCCAATTACACATGTATATACATGCACATCCACACACGCAGATATACATACCTATACATCTCAATGTACACATATATATACACACACACAGACATATACATATATACACATGTACATAATTCATACTGTCTGCCTTTATTCATTCCCATTGCCACCCCGCCACACATGAAAGAACAACCCCCTCCCCCCAAATGTGCGTGAGGTAGCACTAGGAAAAGACAACAAAGGCCACATTCATTCACACTCAGTCTCTAGCTGTCATGTAATGATGCTCCGAAACCACAGCTCCCTTTCCACATCCAAGCTCCATAGAACTTTCCTTGGTTTACCCCAGACATTTCACATGCCCTGGTTCAATCCATTGACAGCATGTCAACTATATCAAGAGTAAACCTTTTTACCTACTATTAACCTTGAATATGGAGACTCTACTTGACCTTGCTATATGAAGTAACAGTATGCCATTATTATGGCTAGAATACGTTCACACTGCTGTGCGATGATACATTATGATGGATTAGATGTCAGCAGAGCAACTGACCAAGCTTTCCACATCGTCTCCAATGTGTAGAGTAGATTCCTGTTACATAGTTGATTTGTAACAATGAAGTGAAGTAGATTTAAAATGTTACAGTAAACCTCACTTCCAGGTGAGTCAGTACTTGAAATATCTAATCGTATCAGCTAATACTAACAAGGATAATTATGAATCAGTTGTGACCGCTTTCTTCTTAGTATCTGTCCAACAGTTTCATAGAGTGATTGATGACCTAACAAAAATTATTAATATCTTATTTTCTTGGATACTCAGTCCTATTGGAGAATCAATAAACACAAAGGTAGGGATGTTTGATACAATTTGCTGAGCGTTGATTATCATACTGGAAAGGGTGAGGTTCTAATGACAAAAATGGGGTTTACTTTTCTTCAAGCTCGTGATATTTTAGGAAATTCAGATTTCAAAATATTACTTAAAGTTCCAACCAGTGAACTACACAGTCACACCCTTTTTTAATAAATTCCACTGCAATACCATCCAAACCCGCTGCCTTGCTGGCTATCATCTTCCGCAAAGCTTTTACTACCTCTTCTCTGTTTACCATTCTCCCTAAGCTTCTTACTTCGCACACCACCTTGACCAAAACACCCTGTGTATGTATGCATATATATTTTCACGTGAGTTAATGTGGCATTTCTTTTGTTTGTTTCCGGCGCCACCTCTAACACTGGAAACAGCGACCAAGTAGGACAGGGATAGATTGTACTGATAAGGAAGGTTGGAAGGCATCCGAAGGTGTACAGGTATAACTGGAAACTGGAAAAGAAATGAATTGGAAGGGAGTAAGGGGTGGCTGGGAGTTGAATGTGAGGTAAGTACTTCAATGGAGGTTTTCAGGGCACTCAGTAGTGAAGTGTTTTTGGGTTGCAAATAAGCCCGCTGAAGGACCTTCACATGGCTGCAGTAAGGAAGGGTTAGCAAACTACATCAATACAGATGAAAACATGAGGCTTGGAGAGATCCTGAGGAACATGTGTGGCAGGAAACTATGACACATCATTGTTTTTAGACCAATTGCCAGTGGATGGGATACAAATCGAAAGGTATTTTGTTGTCTTGATATAAAATTTTCAAGTAATAAGAAGACCAGAATATATTGGTATTTCATTCTAAAAGATATATTTCAGGTTTGAATGTAGGAAATTTTTTTCCAAATATTTCACAACTATGAAGGGTTACTTGTCATTATATGAGTATATACCCTAATTCTGAAGTGCCTTAAGAAGTTTTTCTCTTTCTGATGTTATATGTTCAGGGGATAGCTTTATCAGCAAGGGGTGCCTCCAGTTATTTTGACTTTGTCTATTATATTAGTTGGCATGCATGATTTTGGAATTGAAAATAACTTAGTATGCTTTGAACCCATGGATGTAACATCGTGATGAATGCACTTGACTTGTACTCTATTAAGTTTTACTGCTAGTGGAGATTCCCTGCAGACCTGAAAAGTACTTCATTTTGGAATTTCGAAAGGATTAATGCTACCAAGTGCATTTATAGTGTTTTCATTCTTATTATGTCCATTTTTTTTATAAACTTAGAAATTATTTCCTGTTCAGGGTTAATGATTTCTCATTCCATCTGTTCCCCGTTTTTTTTCATCTTTGAAAATAAATCTCAGCTGCATTATTAATGTTTTCTTGGACCCACCTTTCACTAACTTAAAATAGATTATATAATTGAAAAGGATTTCACAATTCCTAAAGAAATTTAGATCACATCTGATTGAATATTCTTTTGAATGTTCTTTTATCACCATCATTTATCCACCCTGTCATATGTAAAAGCATATATCTTACTTGAATGAATAGATAGATTCAACGATGAGAAAATGAAAGCAATCAGTAAGTTTGTAAAAGTGTATGATAACTGAATGAGTGTTTTCATATTATGTCCCATGGTGTGGGATAAGATATTGAAATTTATGTGCTGGATAAAGATGATATGGATGTTTGGCTTTGAAATTTGCTGTTGTAACATATGATACTTATAATTATGTTCTTATTAGCTCAACTTTGATTCTTTAGGACTCTACAATTGCTCACTTTTACATTTTCTTTCTTTGTCATGGAAGAGCTGAGGCGGCACTTGGGTCAGATGGGAAACAGAAGTCAAATCAGCCAAGCCAGGCTAGCCAAAGATGTCCTTGCAGAAATTCCACAACAGCTCGTATCATGGATGAGAATACATGGGTACCATCCTCGTCCTCCCACCATTCAGGGCCCAGCTAACACTTATGGCCTTGAGTAGCTTAGTACAGGTGTTGCATTGGCAGAGGTAATTTTTAAGGTGTCAAGTGATTTTACCCCTTAGAAATTCAGTAAGTCAAAATTGCATGCTCCCATTTCATAATGCATTGTGTTTTGGCCCTTATACAAAGCTCCATTGTGATTGTTTAAAGATATTCTAATCAAAAAGCCTTAATGTACGACATTTTATGCAACAAGCCACTTTAATCCCTTGACCACCAGTAGTATGATACATTATCAGTACTAAATTAGTCATTCCAGCAATTTCAGAAATTTAGAACTGTTACTTTTTTCATTAAAAATTTTGTGGATGGCATCGCTGACTTGTGAATTCATTGTCACAAGTGTTCATA
Source organism: Panulirus ornatus (assembly GCF_036320965.1). Classification (NCBI taxonomy): domain Eukaryota; kingdom Metazoa; phylum Arthropoda; class Malacostraca; order Decapoda; family Palinuridae; genus Panulirus; species Panulirus ornatus. Next base: position 79,793,222 of record NC_092225.1, on the reverse strand, counting down.
ATTGGAGGATACATTTTTGCTCATCGTATGGTTTGCAGTTTGAATCGTGGTTTCTGTCAGGGTACACAGCAGGCTGTAATTGTAACAAGTAATTGTATATCAGTTTACTTCTTGAAGTTTCCTCAGATCTTCCTCCTCTTCTTTTTCTCATTGGTATGGCACATATTCTCAAACCTCACCTTGTGATTCAAAGAATTGGAGATATCTGTTTTCTGTTGGTCTGTTTGATATCTTTTCCCAGAGTTTTTCCATTTTGTATCATTTTCTGCTATCTTGTTTTTGTATCCAACCTCATACTTATATACTTTTTTAGTTCTCAGCGCAACCAAGTGGTAAGTGTTATACTTGATTGAGAGGAAGTTGAATCCTAAAAGAAATATATGTTTTGAAATTTCAGTCATTGATATTTGGAGATGGGTGGTAACCAAATAATTTATAGAAGAATATCACTCTTGCGCTTCCAGTTTCTTCTTCACCTCTCTAAAAAGATATACTAAGATTTACAGTAAAAATGTGATTTGTAAATTATATTATTTATTATTTTTAGAATGGCAACTAGAGACAGTGTGAATGAATGTGGCCTTTCTGTCTGTTTTCCTGGCACTACCTTGCTGAAGCATGGGTAGGCAGTGCTGTTTCCTGTGGGGTGGGGTGGTGCCGGGAATGGATAAAGGCAAGCAAGTATGAATGTGTACATGTGTATATATGTATATGTCTGTGTATGTATTTGTATGTATATGTGTAAATGTTGGTATGTATTTGTATATATATGTGTGTGTGTCAATTGGGAGGTAAGTTTGAATGGAGAAAAACTGGAGGAAGTAAAGTGTTTTAGATATCTGGGAGTGGATCTGGCAGTGGATGGAACCATGGAAGCGGAAGTAAATCATAGGGTGGGGGAGGGGGCGAAAATCCTGGGAGCCTTGAAGAATGTGTGGAAGTCGAGAACATTATCTCGGAAAGCAAAAATGGGTATGTTTGAAGGAATAGTGGTTCCAACAATGTTGTATGGTTGCGAGGCGTGGACTATGGTTAGAGTTGTGCGCAGGAGGGTGGATGTGCTGGAAATGAGATGTTTGAGGACAATATGTGGTGTGAGGTGGTGTGATCAAGTAAGTAATAATAGGGTAAGAGAGATATGTGGTAATGAAAAGAGTGTGGTTGAGAGAGTAGAAGAGGGTGTTTTGAAATGGTTTGGTCACATGGAGAGAATGAGTGAGGAAAGATTGACCAAGAGGATATATGTGTCAGAGGTGGAGGGATGAGAAGTGGGAGACCAAATTGGAGGTGGAAAGGTTAAGTGAAAAAGATTTTGAGTGATCGGGGCCTGAACATGCAGGAGGGTGAAAGGCATGCAAGGAATAGAGTGAATTGGAACGATGTGGTATACTGGGGTTGACGTGCTGTCAGTGGATTGAACCAGGGCATGTGAAGCGTCTGGGGTAAACCATGGAAAGTTTTGTAGGGCCTGGATGTGAAAAGGGAGCTGTGGTTTCGGTGCATTATTACATGACAGCTAGAGACTGAGTGTGAACAAATGTGGCCTTTGTTGTCTTTTCCTAGCGCTACCTCGCACACATGAAGGGGGAGGGGGTTGTTATTTCATGAGTGGCAGGGTGGCAGTGGGAATGAATAAAGGCAGACAGTATGAATTATGTACATGTGTATATATGTATATGTCTGTGTGTGTATATATATATGTATACGTTGAGATGTATAGGTATGTATATTTGCGTGTGTGGACGTGTATATCTATGCATGTGTATGTGGGTGGGTTGGGCCATTCTTTCATCTGTTTCCTTGTGCTACCTCGCTAACGTGGGAGACAGCAGCAAAGCAAAATGAATAGATAAATAAATATGTGTGTGTGTGTGGACATGTATGTATATACATGTTTATGTGGGTGGGTTGGGCCATTCTTTCGTCTGTTTCCTTGCGCTACCTTACTAACACGGGAGACAGCGACAAAGTATAATAAGAATGAAAAAAAATGTATTTATATACTCTTTTCATGCATATTCGCCATTTCTCGCATTAGGAAGGTAGCATCAAGAACAGAGGAATGAGACTTGGAGGGAAAATCCTCACTTGGCCCCTTTCTCTGTTCCTTCTTTTGGAAAAGTAAGAATTGGAGGGGTGGATTTTGAGGCCCTCACTCCCTCCCCTTTTAGTTGCCTTCTATGACATGCAGGGAATACATGAGAAGTATTCTTTCTTCCTATCCCAGGGATTAGAAAACCATTGTGACATCACACACCCTTGCCTCACACCCATATTTACACCGAAACTTTCCCTCGACTCTCCATCCTCTCTTACACATGAATTTGCTCCTCTATAGAAGGCTTTCATGCCATCCAGCAGTGGTACCCCTACCCCATATATCCTTATTATATCTAGTAACACATTTCAATTGACTCTGTCATATGCTTGTTCTCCATCCATGAAAGCTAGAAATAGCTTCATGCCTTTCACCAAATACTTTTCTATTATCATTATCACTGCAAGAAGTCTAATCCACACATCCCCTATCTTTCCCAGAACTCCTTGCTCACTTATTCTGGATTCAGTCATTTCCATCACTATCAGCCAACATTCTTGAATACACTTTTTCTGGTATAGTTAACAGACTTATTTCTCTTTAATTGCTCATGCACCCTAAGCACCTTTTCCTTAGAGAATAAAGGAACTGTAATAGATTTCACCCAATTCTCATATTCATTGACTCTATCACACTTTATCCTTTTTTAACATGTTTCTTGATTTCATGGTATGTCTTCTGTTTGCTCTGTCTTTACATCTCTGGAAGATCTGTTCAATGTCCATGTCATTAATCCACTTCCAAGATGGATAAATTCAAAGCCTCTACCCTTTCCCAGTAACTTAGCTCTCTTAATTCTGGTACCATCCTTGTTGTCCTCTTCTGGGTCTTCTTTGTTAGTTCTTTGTGCTCCTTATCCATATATTTGAAGACTATTCTGGTATTTGTCGGTGTATAGTACTTCTTAATCTTCTTCTGATGTGGGACTCAGGCAGCAGGGTAGGAACCATGTTGACTCCCAAGTACTTCTCACACACACAGTCCTGAACCTGATCTGCTAGATCATATTTATATTGAGGCCATCTTTCACTTCCTTTCATTATCATTATTTTACATTTGTTTGGTTTGAATTTCATCTGTTTTGGTCCCCTTATTAGCTGATGCATTCCTCCTTGCTTTTCACTACTATGAAGACCTTTGCATCATGAGCAAGCATATTCAGATAGGAGCATATACCTTCAGGCAAGTCATTTATATAGATCAAGAAGAGGATTGGTCCCAGAACCAGACCCTGTGGCTCTCCACTGGTCATCACAACCTGTCTGGAAAAGACTCCTGTAACATGCACCTTTCATTCACTTCCACTGAGATAATCTGTCCACTGAAGGAGTATCCCCCTATAGTCTTGCTTTGTGATCCTGGCTTTTGATTATCCTTCCAAGCGGTACACTGTCAAGTGCTTTCAGGCAGTCCAGATATGAAAAATCTACCTAGCTTTCCCTTTTGTGTAGGACTGAACTCATATAGAATTCTAGAGATAAGTTACACATGACTTTTTCCCTAAACCTTGCTGTCTCTCACATATGTAATTTTTGTGCCATAAAAAGTCGACCACTTGCTTTCTGGTATTTTTTTGTTTGTTTTTTAATCTTACACTTCATGCTCATTAACGAGACCAGTCTGTTGTCCATCACTGGCTACTATCTATCTGTATCTATGTATATCTCTGATGGCCATTCCCTCTGGGAACTTGCATCAAGGGGTGGCCACAGCAAAAGAGTCTCCCCTTATTCCTGTCTGTACAAGCCTCTCTCACATATTCCATTCCATGCATTCTCCCACTATTTCTCTCCCTTTAGTATTTCTCCACCCTATTTGCCTGTCACAAGTGGTCTTCCACTTACACCCACCTCTTTAATTGTACTATCATATGCTTTCCTTGTAAACTCCCAGTCTTGCATTCTTTCCATATGCCCAAACCACCTCAAAGTATTACATTTAACCTTTCTACCACTCCACAATTCATTCCCTTTCACCAGCTACTGGTCTCCTTTCTCATTCATATAAAGACGATGTTTGCCCATTTCTGTTCTCTTGGCACTTTTCCTCTCTCCAGTGACTTATTGATCAGTAATTCAGGCTGTTTTTCTAGTGTATCTACCCACAACTTCAGCATGTATGGGGAAATTTCATCAGCACTATGTATTGATCAAGTCCTTTTAGTATCTTGTTAATTTTTTTTTTTTTTTCAATAAGATATATCTGTGATTTCCAAAACTTCCTTTCCATTCCATCTCAGTGGTGTTGGGGCTATAGTGTCTTCCACTGTGAAAACATTTTGAACTTGTTATTCAGTTCCTTACTTACCCTTATATCATCGTTACAGTCTTTTCTCTAAACCTCGTAGCCTGATTAGCTGCTTCTTTGTTCTTCCTATTTTATCCTTCTGTACACATTCTGTTCTCCCATATACTTTGCAAATACTGGCTGGCTGGAGTGCCATCTATATCTTGAAGTTCCTTTGCTTTTTGACACCTGTCAAACCATTCTTTCTTCTTTCTTACCATTCCTTCTGTATTTAAGGCTTGAGTTACCCATCTCTATCCCTTCATTGTAAATTTCACAGAATTTCTTACCACAAAACCCTGGTTCCTAGTTTCTGAATTCAATATCCCAATCTCTGTTACCATAGCAGTTATTGAGATTTGTGTAGTTTCTGCAATTATATTTCCTCTTTATGTTTTGTCTTGCCTCGTTTCTTTTATTGTCCTTGTTTTCCACAGTCATCCTTGAGCATTAGATGATCATTTCTTGCAATTAGTATATCATGTATAATCTCATTATCCATGTTAGTGTATGTGGGGATAATATGTAGCAATCAGTCCCTCTCATCTTAGTGTGCTCCCTGACATGTTGGTATTGGAAATTTTCCTGTTTACACTCAATAATAAACTTTTGTCTCCATGACTCCTGATACAAAGAGAATCCAAATTGCCTAAATCTGTCTTTTTGTAACAGAAATCCCCCATTATCAGTACCATCTGTAAGAAGTGAGTGTTTCACTGTTTTATGTACGATCCTGACTGTTCCTTTTGTTGTAATTGTTGAATATTTGTTCTGAATTATCGTAAATCTTTAGAAAGTTATGTAATATTAACACCCCTATGTACTTCCTTCCTGTAGTTACTCTTCCCGTTATGAGCTGTCTGAATGGACCATCTTCCACCATTTTTTGAAATTCAAGGTTACTTTTTTATTAAGAGGACTAGTCTTACCCCTCCTTTACTTTCTCTTTCCTTTCTTGCTATCATGGACCCATCTGGACCATACAGGTGAGATCTTATCTTTGAAACCGAACAATTTAGCAGTTTCAGACACATGGGTAAACTCTGAGAATAAATACTTAATCGTCAGTTTAGTAGTACCTGGATGCTCACTATTTACAATTATAAAGAGTAGGTGGTGGAGTTTGGATATACATTGATAACAATGTAAGTGCTATTAAAATAAGTAAAGGAGGCTCATACACTTATAACTTTATATTGTCAGTTACTGACAAGGTCAAAAATAAACTAGGTCTCGGCATTATTTATAGACCTCCTAAGCAAAAAGAAGACAACAGTAAGATGCTATACAGTGAAATCAAAACTAGGAAACAGTAAAGAGATTGTAATACTAGGAGACTTCATCAGTAAACATGAACTGGAGCTCTTTAACAGGTGACCAAGAGAGAACAAGACATGAAACTGATTGAAGATGCTTTTCTAGAAGAGTTAATTAAAAAACCAACTAAAGGTAAAAACTTTCTTGATCTTGTCCTCACCAGTGATGCAAATGTATCAGCTCTTGCAAAACAGGTGAGTTTGTCAAATAGTGATCACAGTTTGATTAGATTAGAGATGAATTTAGAGTATTAAATAAATGACAACAAACTCTCAGTCCTAGATTACAGGTGAGCAACTTTTGAAAACATTAGATGCAAAATTCTTAGTACCAGTTGGACAAAACATGACGTTCACAAAGTAGAGGAAATATGGAATAATTCTGAAAACACACAACTCAAGATTGGAAATAAACATATTCCACAAATTTGAAGATAACTTGCAATATTTCAAAACCATCATGGATGAATAGAATGGCTAATTTGTGAAAAGAAAAAGACATATAAGAAATTCAAATCAATGGGAACTGATGAAAATTGCCAGGAATTAATCATAATCCAGGAGAGTGTAAGAAGGCCATAAGACAGAGCAAACACAAGGAAGTAAAAAGAATTCTCTTGAAAGCTAAGAATAATCTTAAGGAATTTTTCAAATATACATGACAAAGAAAGACAGTAAAAGAAGAAATTGGACTGTTACAAAACGAATATGGCTACCATACTAAATTATTCTTTTAACTCCATATACACAATTGAAGAAACATTTTGAATGCTGCAAACAGTGAAAATGTTTCAAGGATCTGATGAAGAAGAGTTGAAGGTTTGAGAAATAAAGAGCTCTGAAGTACTTGAGTTTGTGACCAGTTAAATCCTAACAAATTCATTGGCCCAGATAACTTTGTTCCAAGAATTTTAAAGGTCAGGAGACAGCTGATATACCCAATATCAAAAATATTTAACAAATCTCTATCAGATGGTGAGGTGACAGTTGCCTGGAAACAAGCAAATGTTACTCCTGTATATAAAAAAGGAGACAATAAGTGTTCCCCAAACTACTGCCCAATTACCCATACGTCAGTGTTAGGTAAAATGATGGAAAAAATAGTTCGAGATAGAATTGTCACTTTAAATCACAAAACTGTATCGGATAACCAACATGGTTAATGCAATAGAAGATCCTTCCTTACAAATTTGCTGGAATTCTTTATGTTATCAGAATTAGGATGAAAAAATACCACCTGATGTAGCATATTTAGATTTCCAAAAGGCTTTTGTTAAAGTACCTCACAAGAGACCTTTACTTAAACTCAAAGCACATGGAATCGGTAAAGAACTCTGTACATGGATCAGAGACTGGCTTACAAAAAGAAAGCAGCATGTAGTATTAAGTGGTGAAGCCTCAGATTGGCTAGATGTAAAGAGAGGTGTGCCACAGGGGTCGCTCCTAGGCCCAATTCTTTTCATAATATATATTAATGACCTAGGACTCGGTCTCATATATAAGATCTCCAGATTTGTTGATGATACTAAACTAGGAGGTAGAGCTGTAAACTAGCGGGACTGAGAAATGATTCAGAGAGATCTTAACTTACTAGATGGATGGCATCTGAAGTTTAATGTAGACAAGTGGAAAGTTATGCACTTAGGAGACAAGGATGTATGCTATGACTGCAAACTATTTGGAAACTCTCTAACTAAAGAAAATGAAAAAAAGACTTTGGAGTTGTTATAATCTGCCAAAATTACTTATTCTGAACTTCCTTGCACCTTAGCCTCAAAATGTGTGTTAGTCCTTCTCTGTAACAGAACAGCTGTTGATATTGATTCTTCTACACTATATATTCTATATATTATGTGTGTATCTTTGTACCTTACTCCATCTGAATGGCTGTCAACATTGCTTCAGCAATTCCCAGCCCACTGTAGTCCTTTCCTCCCACTAAATAGCCTCTAGTATCTCTAGAATTGCTTCCACTAAACTGTATTTCAGTTTGTACTCAAAAACTGTATTTCTCAGATTTTTTCAATGCGTCTTTATTCTCTTGATTGCCTTCTTGATCCATGAAGTGTTTCCTCTTTATAATGACATTACCAACAAGGTCAAAAGTAAACTACAACTCAGTGTTATTAACAGATCCAAGCAAAAGCAAGATGAAGATAAGATGTTATACAGTGAAATTAAAACTATAGTAAACAGTATAGGGGTTATAATACTAGGAGACTTCAACTATGCAAACATAAACTGGAACACGTTAACAGGTGACCAAGAGGTAACGAGACTAACGAAACTGATTGAGGACGCTTTACTAGAAAAGTTGATTAAAAAACCAATTAGAGATAAAAACATTCTTGATCTTATCCTCACCAGTGACACAAACTTAATCAGCTCTTGCAAAATATATGAGTTTGTCAAACACCTATCACAGTTTGATTAGATTAGCGATGAATTTAGAGTATGAAATGAATGACAACAAATTCTTGATCCCATATTACTGGTGAGCAAATTTTTAAATTATTAGACACGAAATTCGAAGTACCAGTTGGACAAAACTTGACATTCACATATTAGAAGAATATTATATTTATTCATCTATACTTTGTTGCAGTCTCCCGCATTAGTGAGGTAGCGCAAGGAAACAGATGAAAGAATGGCCCAACCCACCCACATACACGTGTGTATACATACACGTCCACACACGCACATATACATACCTATACATTTCAACGTATACATATATATATATATATATATATATATATATATATATATGTATATATACACACACACAGGTATACGTATATACATGTGTACATAATTCATACTCTCTGCCCTTATTCTTTCCCGTCGCCACCCCGCCACACATGAAATGACAACCCCATCCCCCTGCATGTGCACAAGGTAGCACTAGGAAAAGACAACAAGGGCTACATTCGTTCACACTCAGTCTCCAGCTGTCATGTATAATGCACCTAAACCATAGCTCCCTTTCGACATCCAGGCCCCACAGAACTTTCCATGGTTTACCCCAGACGCTACACATGCCCTGCTTCAATCCATTGACAGCATGTCGACCCGGTATACCACATCGTTCCAATTCACTCTCTTCCTTGCACGCCTTTCACCCTCCTGTATGTTCAGGCTCCGATCACTCTAAATCCTTTTCATTCCATCTTTCCACCTCCAATTTGGTCTCCCACTTCTCCTTGTTCCCTCCACCTCTGACACATATATCCTCTTGGTCAATCTTTCCTCACTCATTCTCTCCATGTGACCAAACCATTTCAAAACACCCTCCTCTGCTCTCTCAACCACACTCTTTTTATTACCTTACATCTCTCTTACCCTTTCATTACTTGCTTGGTCAAACCACCTCACACCACATATTGTCCTCAAGTATCTCATTTCCAACACATCCACCCTCCTCTGCACAACTCTATCTATAGCCCACGCCTCACAACCATATAACATTGTCGGAACCATTATTCCTTCAAACATACCCATTTTTGCTCTCCGAGATAATGTTCTCGCCTTCCACACATTTTTCAACACTCCCATAACTTTCGATCCCTCCCCCACCCTATGACTCACTTCCACTTCCATGGTTCCATCCGCTGCCAAATCCACTCCCAGATTTCTAAAACACTTCGCTTCCTCCAGTTTTTCTCCATTCAAACTTACCTCCCAGTTGCCTTGTCCCTCAACCCTACTGTACCCAATAACCTTGCCCTTATTCACATTTACTCTCAGCTTTCTTCTTTCACACACTTTACCAAATTCAGTCACCAGTTTCTGCAGTTTCTCACATGAATCAGCCACCAGCACTGTATCATCAGCGAACAACAACTGACTCACTTCCCAAGCTCTCTCATCCAGAACAAACTGCATACTTGCCCCTCTTTCCAAAACTCTTGCATTCACCTCCCTAACTACCCCATCCATAAACAAATTGAACAACCATGGAGACATCACACACCCCTGCCGCAGACCGACATTCACTGAGAACCAATCACTTCCCTGTCTTTCTACTCGTACACATGCTTTACATCCTTGAAAAAACTTTTCACTGCTTCGAACAACTTGCCTCCCTCACCATATATTCTTAATACCTTCCGCAGAGCATCTTTATCAACTCTTATCATATGCCTTCTCCAGATCCATAAATGCTACATACAAATCCATTTGCTTTTCAAAGTATTTCTCACATACATTCTTCAAAGCAAACACCTGATCCACACATCCTCTACCACTTCTGAAACCACACTGCTCTTCCCCAATCTGATGCTCTCAATCAATACCCTCCCATAATTTCCCAGAAATACTCAACAAACTTTTTTTTTTTTCCCCCCCGATGTCTCCCGCGTTTGCGAGGTAGCGCAAGGAAACAGACGAAAGAAATGGCCCAACCCACCCCCATACACATGTATATACATACGTCCACACACGCAAATATACATACCTACACAGCTTTCCATGGTTTACCCCAGACGCTTCACATGCCTTGATTCAATCCACTGACAGCACGTCAACCCAGGTATACCACATCGCTCCAATTCACTCTATTCCTTGCCCTCCTTTCACCCTCCTGCATGTTCAGGCCCCGATCACACAAAATCTTTTTCACTCCATCTTTCCACCTCCAATTTGGTCTCCCTCTTCTCCTCGTTCCCTCCACCTCCGACACATATATCCTCTTGGTCAATCTTTCCTCACTCATTCTCTCCATGTGCCCAAACCATTTCAAAACACCCTCTTCTGCTCTCTCAACCACGCTCTTTTTATTTCCACACATCTCTCTTACCCTTACGTTACTTACTCGATCAAACCACCTCACACCACACATTGTCCTCAAACATCTCATTTCCAGCACATCCATCCTCCTGCGCACAACTCTATCCATAGCCCACGCCTCGCAACCATACAACATTGTTGGAACCACTATTCCTTCAAACATACCCATTTTTGCTTTCCAAGATAATGTTCTCGACTTCCACACATTCTTCTAAGCTCCCAGAATTTTCGCCCCCTCCCCCACCCTATGATCCACTTCCGCTTCCATGGTTCCATCCGCTGCCAGATCCACTCCCAGATATCTAAAACACTTCACTTCCTCCAGTTTTTCTCCTTTCAAACTCACCTCCCAATTGACTTGACCCTCAACCCTACTGTACCTAATAACCTTGCTCTTATTCACATTTACTCTTAACTTTCTTCTTCCACACACTTTACCAAACTCAGTAACCAGCTTCTGCAGTTTCTCACATGAATCAGCCACCAGCACTGTATCATCAGCGAACAACAACTGACTCACTTCCCAAGCTCTCTCATCCCCAACAGACTTCATACTTGCCCCTCTTTCCAAAACTCTTGCATTCACCTCCCTAACAACCCCATCCATAAACAAATTGAACAACCATGGAGACATCACACACCCCTGCTGCAAACCTACATTCACTGAGAACCAATCACTTTCCTCTCTTCCTACACGTACACATGCCTTACATCCTCGATAAAAACTTTTCACTGCTTCTAACAACTTGCCTCCCACACCATATATTCTTAATACCTTCCACAGAGCATCACTATCAACTCTATCATATGCCTTCTCCAGATCCATAAATGCTACATACAAATCCATTTGCTTTTCTAAGTATTTCTCACATACATTCTTCAAAGCAAACACCTGATCCACACATCCTCTACCACTTCTGAAACCACACTGCTCTTCCCCAATCTGATGCTCTGTACATGCCTTCACCCTCTCAATCAATACCCTCCCATATAATTTACCAGGAATACTCAACAAATTTATACCTCTGTAATTTGAGCACTCACTCTTATCCCCTTTGCCTTTGTACAATGGCACTATGCACGCATTCCGCCAATCCTCAGGCACCTCACCATGAGTCATACATACATTAAATAACCTTACCAACCAGTCAACTATACAGTCACCCCCTTTTTTAATAAATTCCACTGCAGTACCATCCAAACCTGCTGCCTTGCCGGCTTTCATCTTCCGCAAAGCTTTTACTACCTCTTCTCTGTTTACCAAATCATTTTCCCTAACCCTCTCACTTTGCACACCACCTCGACCAAAACACCCTATATCTGCCACTCTATCATCAAACACATTCAACAAACCTTCAAAATACTCACTCCATTTCCTTCTCACATCACCACTACTTGTTATCACCTCCCCATTTGCGCCCTTCACTGAAGTTCCCATTTGCTCCCTTGTCTTACGCACTTTATTTACCTCCTTCCAGAACATCTTTTTATTCTCCCTAAAATTTAATGATACTCTCTCACCCCAACTCTCATTTGCCCTTTTTTCCCCTCTTGCACCTTTCTCTTGACCTCCTGTCTCTTTCTTTTATACATCTCCCACTCAATTGCATTTTTTCCCTGCAAAAATCGTCCAAATGCCTCTCTCTTCTCTTTCACTAATACTCTTACTTCTTCATCCCACCACTCACTACCCTTTCTAATCAACCCACCTCCCACTCTTCTCATGCCACAAGCATCTTTTGCGCAATCCATCACTGATTCCCTAAATACATCCCATTCCTCCCCCACTCCCCTTACTTCCATTGTTCTCACCTTTTTCCATTCTGTACTCAGTCTCTCCTGGTACTTCCCACAAAAGTCTCCTTCCCAAGCTCACTTACTCTCACCACCCTCTTCACCCCAACATTCACTCTTCTTTTCTGAAACCCATACAAATCTTCACCTTAGCCTCACAAATAATGATCAACATCCCTCCAGTTGCACCTCTCAGCACATTAACATCCAAAAGTCTCTCTTTCGCCGCCTGTCAATTAACACGTTTAAACCAATAACGCTCTCTGGGCCCTCTCTCCTACTTACATAAGTATCCTTATGTATATCTGCTTTTTAAACCAGGTATTCCCAATCATTCATCCTTTTTCAGCACATAAATCCACAAGCTCTTTACCATTTCCATTTACAACACTGAACACCCAAAGTATACCAATTATTCCCTCAACTGCCAAAAGAAAAACCATTTTTTGGAAACAAATTAAAAACCATTTCCGAAGAAACCTGCCTTTATTTTTTTTAATTTTCAAATGGGAAGAAAAACCCATTTTTAATTTTAATTTTCCAAAATCGAAAAACTCTTACTTAATCAAATTTTAAAAAAAAAATGTATTTAAAATAATTTTAATTTCTGCGCTTTCCCGGGGTTTGGCCAGGCCCAAAAAAAAAAAAAGCCCAACCCCCCCATACTTTTTTTTTTTTTTTTTTTTTTTTTTTTTTTTTTCCCTCCCCCAAACCCAAAAAACGGGGCCCCCCCCCCCAAATATACAATAAAAACCTTTCAACCCGCTTTTTATGTTTACCCCAACCTTCACGCCCCTTTTAAACCACTGAAGCACGTCAACCCCTATACCAAACGCTCCAATTCACTCTATTTCCTTCCCCCTTTACCCTCCGCATTTTACCCCCCATCCACAAAAATTTTTTCACTCCACTTTCCACCTCCAATTTGGGCTCCCCTTTTCCTTTCCCTCCACCTGACCATATATCCCCTTGTCAATCTTTCCCCACCATTTTCTCCATGTCCCAAAACCCTTTTAAAAAACCCCCCTTCTGCTCCCAACCACGCTCTTTTTTTTTACACTCTTCTTTCCTTACTTACTTACCGATCAAACCCCCTCACACCACAATTCCCAAAAAAATTTATTTCCCCCATCCACCCTCGCCCCAACTCTATCCATACCCCCCCGAAACCAACAAATTTTTGGAACCCCATTCCTTCAAAAAACCATTTTTTCTTTTAATAATTCCCCCATTCCCACTTTCAACCCCAAATTTTCGCCCCCTCCCCACCCTATAAACCCTTTCCCCTTCCAGGTTCATCCGCTCCAGATCCCCTCCCGATATTAAAACACTTCCTCCTAGGTTTTTTAAACTATAAATTGACGCCCCAACCCTCTGTACCTAAAAACCTTGCTTTTTTCAAAACCTTTAAATTTCTTTTTCCCACTTACCAAATAGACCCCTTTGAGTTTCTCAATGAATCAGCCCCCAGGGTGTATATCCGAAAACAACTGATACTTTCCCCAACTCTCTCTTTCCCCCCAGACTTCATACTTGCCCCTTTTTATATCTAAACCCAAAAAATTAAATTAAAATGGGTTTCAAAAGGGGTGGCCTGGCCCAATTTTTTCATAGTATATTTTTAATGACCTAGAACGGGTCACATATTTAAATTCCAAATTTCTGAGATACAAAACTAAGGGGTGGGAATTTTAACTTACTAGCAAGTCAACAGAGGGCAAATAAAGTATAAATGTAGACAATGTTAATTATTTTTTTAGAGTCAAAATATATGTATCTAAATTTTTGGGAAACTCTGTAATAAAGAAAATTTGAGGGACCTTGGATTTTCATTAAAACAATCAAGTAACTAAACATTGTCGGGCGCAAGAAAAAATGAAACCCAATTAGCTTCATTCCAGGAACATGAATACAAACACCAAAACATTTTCATCTTTAAATCTCTATTAAACCACACCTTATTGCAGTCCATTTTGGCCCCCCAACTAGAACTGGGAATGATTGGAAATTTTGCAAACACACACACAAAAATTGATCCCTTCCCTTAAAATCTCAAGAAAGACTAAAAAAATTAACCCTTTTTCCTTTTAAAAGGTAACTTCGGTGATTTAAAAATGATAAAAATTTTCTGAAAAATTTAAAAAAGAAATCAAAACATTTTTTTAAATACAAAAATTTTGGTTCCCAAACAAAAATATAACTCAAAGTTAGGGGTTAGTACGTTCCTAAATTTGATCACTGAAAAAAATTTTACCATCAACTAGTGAACTACGCTAAAAATCCCTTTAAAAAGTCTTTAACAATTTTTTTAAAATTCAAGTAACTTTGAAAAAATGCTAAAATATATTGTATAAATACACTGAAAATGGACACTAAACTAATTGCAGCAGCAGGGTTGTGATACTTAAAAATCTGATGGAATACATTTCCTTGTCAATTTTTTTACCGCAAATTTTGTCAATAGGCCCCCTTTGTTGTCTTTCTAATGTAAACCCCGCTTTTTACCTATGGCTTTCCTTCACAAATTTTCCGAAACATTCCCAAATACATATTTGTCCTCTGATGTTTTAATCTATTTTAGTCCCCTTTTTGCATATCTGGTTATGAGAGATAGGTCTTGGTACATTCCCTTAATTGAGTCCCTCTCACCCTTGCTTGGCTGTTTTTTCTTTTTCTTTTTTCATGGACGACTGAGGCTCAAATCAAGGTCATCTCGTTAACTCTCTTTCTCCTTTTGTATATACAGTAAAACCCCCAAAGTATGGGTGATAAGGGGAAAGGGTTTTCCTTTTGCTAAAAAAACCATTAATCAAAAGTAACCTATCGTTTTCCACATTAATCCACACCTTTACCCGATTACGATAATTCTAAATTAGTTTTTTCTCATTCTCTTTAACCCCAACCTTTAACCCCTTTTCCACACGCTATTTCCCCCTCTCTCTTTTTTAAATTTTTTTTGGTCACTTTTTTGATAGGGGTTTACATTACTTTTACATAAGCTAAACTCATTATACTGCAAGCCCCGCATCAATAGAATTTTTAGGGTTTTGGGAACTCAGGATAAGCTGTTTGAGTTTTTTTCCTTTTTCTTAATTTTTGGAATTTTCATCGCTTTTTTCTTAACAGGGATGACAGTCTCTATAAAGGAGTTTTTTCCCCTTTGGGAAAATTCATATTTTTTTTTCTCGTAACTCATCTTTTTTATATTTCCTTTGTGGCTTTGTCTTGACAAAATCTTGTCCATAAGGCAGATTATAAATGCATATGCTCTTCATGTTTTGTACTTGACTAACTAATGTGTATATTTTTGTCTGGCTTATTTCAAGTTCTGTCCTCTTTTGTTGCAGTTTCACAGTTTCTGAACTGCCTGTTCTTCTTTGTAAGACAAATTATGGAGGCTTTAATATTTATCATTATGTAAACCTAAATAGCTTAAATTTTTCATAAAGTTTGGGAAACTGCTTCATCAGACAAATCTTGAAAAGGAGGTATTTGCTATGATCTTCATTTTTACAGGGAAAAAACCTTAAAAATTTCCCCATTCACAGGGTTTTTTTGTAATTAATACATTGTTTTGTAATAAAATGATTAAGTTAATACTCAAGTTGGAAATGGAATTATCATTAACTAAGATTTGTTTAAATTTTTGTGCCATTTTTTAAAACCCTTTAGTTACAGAAATCTTATTATATATTTGGGAGTTGATATCATCAAACTTTGTTTTATATTTTGTTTTTTTCCTCCTTATTTATCATTTTTTTTTTGCAATGTTTTTTTAAAAGTTCTTTGGGTCTTTTTTTCTTGTTTGGTTTAAAGATTTTTTGAAAAGTGCAGCATTGAATCAGAATTCATTAAATGTTATAGATTTAGGGTTTTTTTTTATGAACAAATAATTTTCATTAAACACTTCAATAAACCCATAGGCATTTTTTTTTAGTAGCCTTGTTTTTTCAGACCATCGCGATGCGGTTTCATATTGATTAAATTTTTTTTTTTCTTTGATTGCTTAAGTTTAGCATCTTTTTTGACTGTTGATTGCTAAAAAAGCACCCCTTTTTGACTATTGTGCAAAAAGTTTGGCTGAAAATACCCTTCAATTATGTCGGGTATTTTTTTTTATTGTCCCCTCTACATTTTTACCATTTTGGGTATACCTAAATATTTACTTTCTTTGTACCATCTTCATATTTTTGTCATTTAATACTTTTTTTTTTTAAAACCAGTTATGGTTTCATGTTCTTTTTAAATTTTAAAAATTTTGCTATACATAAACTGGCAATAAGTTGTAACACATACACATCTTTTAAACATTGATTAACAAGATTTTTTCTAATATGAGAGCCCTTAGTACTTACCCCCCCATAAATTAATGTTTAAAATGATAATAAATAAATTTTGCTCTCATTGTGTTACAATAACACAGTATTTATAGGTGAGCTGTTTATATCACAAATGTTTCCCAAACATCTCTCTTTTTTTCCTCCTTTCATACTTTTTTTTTTTGCTATTTCCCAAGTGAGCAAGATAGCATCCAGAACAGATGACTGTGCCTTAAAGGAAAGAAGATTCTTTTTTTGGTTTTTTTCCCTTTTTTCCTTCGTTGGAAATTGAAGGAAGGGGAAAATTTTTTCAAAAGAAGATTCTCATTTGGTTCTTTCCCTTGTTCCTTCTTTTGGAAAGTGGTACTGGAGGGGAGGATTTCTTGGACCCTTTTCCGCCCCTATTGTTCGCCTCCTACATGTAGGAGATACGTTGAGCAAAAATATAATCCCACTCTACTGTATTATTTATGTACCCTGCCAGTGCAACCTGCAGTACAATGTTAATTTTTTTACTGCATTTTAGTGTCAAATTCCCAAGTGTGTAGAGTGCTCTTACTTTAGATTCCTTATCACAGCTTGCTTTAATCCCCAGTATTACTGTTATTATCACCTTCATAATTTATATTAGGTCAGTATGAACATTTATTGTTTTTAGGGTTATAAATGATTTATTTTCCTTAAAAACAAAAAGTATCTGCCAGGTAGATTAGTGTTAGGTATTTAGTTGGTGGGCACCACCAAAAAGGGGGTAAATTTGGGTGGGGGGGTTATGACGCTACATATAACCATATTCAGGGGTTTGTCACGTTGCCTCCTCGCCCCGGAATTATTTTTTCATTCTGCCCACTCACATTGGACGTAGCAAACTTTTCCAAACAAAAAATTTTTTTAAAATAATTCAACAATTTAAATTTGGACCTTAAAATTTCCAAAGATTTCTTAATTTTTGGGCAATTTTGGGTTAGGGGTTTTTGGGAATAAGTAAGGTAAGAATTTAAAAAAAAGGTGGGAAAGAGAAATTTTTAAGGTTTGGGGAAAGAAAAGGAGAAAATTAAAAGGGAAAATTTTCAGGGGGAAGAGGGGAAAGGAAAAATTGGGTGGAAAATGGGTAAAAGTTTTTTTTGTGGGGAACAAACAAAAAAAGGAGGAAGTTAAGGGAAAACATTTTTAACCCTTAAGGGGTTTATTTGCAGGCTGTAAGGGTGGGCCAAAAGCTGAAAGGATGAAAATTCTTGGGTTTAGAATTTTTGGGGTTGGGGAACCCCTTGTTTCCCCCCGAAAAAATGAAAAAGGGGAAAACAAAATTTAAAAAAAAAAAAAAAAAAAAAATCTAAAATTTCGGGTGATTCATTGAAAACGCAGGCTGGGACTGGTTTTTTAATGTGTGAAAAGAAAAAAGTTAAGAGAAATTAATAAACAAGAATTAGGACAGTAGGGTTTAGGGTCAAGTCAATTGGGAGGTAATTTTTAAGGAGAAAAACTGGGGGAAGTAAAATGTTTTAGAATCTGGGAGTGGGTCTGGGCACGGGTGGGAAACCATGGGAAAGGGAAATGAATCATAGGTGGGGAGGGGGGAAATCCTAGCCTTTAAAATTAAAAAACATTATCTCGAAACAAAAAAGGGGGGGTTTGAAGGAATAGTGGGCCAACAATGTTGAAAGGTTGTGAGGCGTGGGGTATGGAAATTTGGCCCGAGGGTTTTGCTGGAAATGAATTTTGAGGGCAATTGTTTGGGGGAGGTTTTGATCAGTAAATAATTAAGGGGAAGAAGATGTGTGAAAAAAAAAGAGTATGGTTAGAGAGCGAAGAGGGTTTTTTTAAAATGTTGGGGCCCCATAAAAGAATGATGAGGAAAGATTGACCAAAGGATATTTTGCAGGGGGGAGAACAAGAATTAACCAAAATGAGGTTAAGGATATAAAAAATTTTTTTAACGGGGCCGAACATGCGGAGGGTAAAAGGGACGGGAATAGAGTGTTATCGATGGGGTATACCGGTTGACTTTTCTTGGTTAATCGGGGCAGTGAAGCTCGGGGGGCAAACTAAATTTTTTTGGGGCCGGATTAAAGGAGTTTGGGGTTTTGGGGCATTTTGCTGGCAGCTGGACGGGGTGTGAACGATGGGCCTTTGTTCTTTTCCTATGCAAAAACCCCTCCACACATGGGGGGGGAGGGGAAGGAATCCATTGGGCGGGGTGCGATGGATGAATGGGGGCAGACTTTAATTGTGGGGGTTATAATTTAAATTTCGTGTATGATATATATGTTAATTAAATTTAAAGGGGATTAATTTGCTTTAACGTTTGTGTAAAAATTGTGTATGGGGGGGGGTTGGCCTTTCTTTTGTCTTTTTCCCCTTGCGCTACCTCCAAAGGGGGAACCGCAAAGCAAAAAAAAAAAAAAATAAAAATAAATTCAATTTTTCAAAAAGGGGAAACGATGAAGGCCCATGCAGTGCATAAATTTTTTTGTTGTAACCAAAAAAAAAAAAAAGAGAGATGGGTAGTTTGTTTAAAGGAAAGGAAACCTGGATTTTTTGGCTTGGGAAACGAAGGTCAAGGGTAAAGGGGAAGAGTGGTTTGGGAAGGGCCTTGGGAATAAAGTAGGGGTTGGTTAGAGGCAAGAGAAAAAGGAGGAGTAACACTATCCGAAACGGAGTTGTGTGAGTTGTGAAGGTGTAAGAAAGTAAACTCTAGATTGATACGGGTAAAACTGAAAGTTGATGGAGAGAGATGGGTGATTTATGGTGCCTATGCACCTGGTCATGAGAAGGAAGATCACGAGAGGCAAGTGTTTTGGGAGCAGCTGAGTGAGTGTGTTAGCAACTTTGATGCACGAGACCAGATTATAGTGATGGGTGATTTGAATGCAAAGGTGAGTAATGTCGCAGTTGAGGGAATAATTGGTGTACATGGGGTGTTTCAGTGTTGTAAATGGAAATGGTGAAGAGCTTATAGATTTATGTGCTAAAAAAAGACTGGTGATTGGGAATACCTGGTTTAAAAAGAGAGATTTACATGAGTATACGTATGGAAGTAGGAGAGATGGTGAGGCAGCATTATTGGATTATGTGTTCATTGATAAGCACGTGAAAGAGAGACTTTTGGATGTTAATGTGCTGAGAGGGGCAAATTGAGGGATGTGTGATCATTATCTTCTGGAGGCGAAGGTGAAGATTTGTAGAGGTTTTAGAAAAGAAAGAGAGAGTGTGGGGGTGAAGAGAGTGATGAGAGTAAGTGAGCTTGGAAAGGAGACTTGTGTGAGGAAGTACCAGGAGATATTGAGTGCAGAATGGAAAAAGGTGAGAGCAGATGACGTAAGGGGAGTTGGGAGAGGAATGGGATGTATTTAGGGAAGCAGTGATGGCTTGTACAAAAGATGCTTGTGGCATGAGAAAGGAGGGAGGTGGGCAAATTAGAGAGGATAGTGAGTGGTGGGATGAAGAAGTAAGATTGTTAGTGAAAGAGAAAAGAGGGGCATTTGGACGATTTTCATAGGGAAATAGTGCAAATGACTGGGAGATGTATGAAACAGTGAGGCAGGTCAAGAGAAAGGGATGTATAAAAGAATGAGGCAGGTCAAGAGAAAGGTGCAAGGGGTGAAAAAGAGGGCAAATGAGAGTTGGGGTGAGAGAGTATCATTAAATTTTAGGGAGGATAAAAAGATGTTTTGGAAGGAGGTAAATAAAGTGCATAAGACAAGAGAACAAATGGGAACATCAGTGAAGGGGGCTAATGGGGAGGTGATAACAAGTAGTGGTAAAGTGAGAAGGAGGTGGAGTGAGTGTTTTGAAGGTTTGTTGAATGTGTTTGGTGATAGATTGGCAGATATAGGGTGTTTTGGTCAAGGTGGTGTGCGAAGTGAGAGGATCAGGGAGAATGGTTTGGTAAACAGAGAAGAGGTAGTGAAAGGTTTGCAGATGAAAGCAGGCAAGGCAGTGGGTTTGGATGGTATTGCAGTGGAATTTATAAAAAAGAGGGGTAGTGACTGTGTTGTTGACTGGTTGGTGAAGATATTCAATGTATTTATGGTTCATGGTGAAATGCCTGAGGATTGGCGGAATGCGTGCATAGTGCCATTGTACAAAGGCAAAGGGGATAAAGGTGAGTGTTCAGATTACAGAGGCATAAGCTTGTTGAGTATTCCTGGGAAATTATATGGGAGGGTATTAACTGAGAGGGTGAAGGCATGTACAGAGCATCAGATAAGGGAAGAGCAGTGTGGTTTCAGAAGTGGTAGAGGATGTGTGGATCAGGTGTTTACTTTGAAGAATGTATGTGAGAAATACGTAGAAAAACAAATGAATTTGTATGTAGCATTTATGGATGTGGATAAGGCATATGATAGAGTTGATAGAGATGCTCTATGGAAGGTATTAAGAGTATATGGTGTGGGAGATTGGTAAAGTATGTGAAAGAAGAAAGATGAGAGTATATGTAAAGAAGAGCAAGGTTGTTAGGGTCAGTAGGGTGGAGGGACAAGTCGTTTGGGAGGTAAGTTTGAATGGAGAAAACCTGGAGGAAGTGAAGTGTTTTAGATATCTGGGAGTGGATTTAGCAGTGCATGGAAATGGAAATAAGTCACAAGGTTGGGGAGGGGGCGAAGGTTCTGAGAGCATTGAAGAATGTGTGGAAGGCAAGAACGTTATCCTGGAGATCAAAAATGGGTGTTTGAAGGAATAGTGGTTCCAACAATTATATGGTTGCGAGGCGTGGGCTATAGATAGGGTTGTGCGGAGGAGGATGGATGTGTTGGAAATGAGAAGTTTGAAGACAAAATATGGTTTGATCAAGCAAGTAATGAAAGGGTAAGAGAGAGATGTGTGGTAATAAAAAGAGTGTGGTTGAGAGAGCAGAAGAGGGTGTATTGAAATGGTTTGGTCACATGGAGAGAATGAGTGAGGAAAGATTGACAAAGAGGATATATGTGTCAGAGGTGGAGGGAACGAGGGGAAGTGGAAGACCAAATTGGAGGTGGAAGAATGGATTGAAAAAGATTTTGAGTGATCGGGGCCTGAACATACAGGAGGATGAAAGGCTTGCAAGGAATAGAGTGAATTGGAACAATGTAGTATACTGGGGTCAACGTGCTGTCAGTGGATTGAACCAGGGCATGTGAAGCATCTGGGGTAAACCATGGAAAGTTTTGTGGGTCCTGGATGTGGA
Organism: Panulirus ornatus; assembly: GCF_036320965.1. Taxonomy (NCBI): domain Eukaryota; kingdom Metazoa; phylum Arthropoda; class Malacostraca; order Decapoda; family Palinuridae; genus Panulirus; species Panulirus ornatus. Next base: position 79,771,454 of record NC_092225.1, on the reverse strand, counting down.
AAGGGAGCTGTGGTTTCAGTGCATTACACATGACTGCTAGAGACTGAGTGTGAATGAATGCGGCCTTTGTTGTTTTCTCCTAGCGCTATCTTGCATATGCACGGGGGTAGGGGGGTGCCTTTTCATGTATGGCGGGATGGCGATGGGAATGGATGAAGGCAGCAAGTATGAATATGTATGTGTATATATATGTATATGTCCATGTATGTATATGTATGTGTGTGGGCACGTATGTATATACATGTGTATGTGGGTGGGTTGGGCCATTCTTTCGTCTGTTTCCTTGCGCTGCCTTGCTGACGCGGGAGACGGCGACAAAGTATGATGATGATATTAATGATAATGATAATAATAATCATTGGTGGCAGTTGTGAATGACCTGTGAGTAGAAGTCTTTCTTTTATGGCGATGGGAATGAATAAAGGCAGACAGTGTGAATTGTATGCCTGTGTATATATGTATATGTCTGTGTGTGTATATATATGTGTACATTGAGATGTATGGGTATGTATATTTGCGTGTGGGGACGTGTATGTATATACATGTGTATGGGGGTGGGTTGGGCCATTTCTTTCGTCTGTTTCCTTGCGCTACCTCGCAAACGCGGGAGACAGCGACAAAGCAAAATATATTTTTTTTTTTTTTATACTTTGTCGCTGTCTCCCGCGTTTGCGAGGTAGCGCAAGGAAACAGACGAAAGAAATGGCCCAACCCCCCCCATACACATGTATATACATACGTCCACACACGCAAATATACATACCTACACAGCTTTCCATGGTTTACCCCAGATGCTTCACATACCTTGATTCAATCCACTGACAGCACGTCAACCCCGGTATACCACATCGCTCTAATTCACTCTATTCCTTGCCCTCCTTTCACCCTCCTGCATGCTCAGGCCCCGATCACACAAAATCTTTTTCACTCCATCTTTCCACCTCCAATTTGGTCTCCCTCTTCTCCTCGTTCCCTCCACCTCCGACACATATATCCTCTTGGTCAATCTTTCCTCACTCATTCTCTCCATGTGCCCAAACCACTTCAAAACACCCTCTTCTGCTCTCTCAACCACGCTCTTTTTATTTCCACACATCTCTCTTACCCTTACGTTACTCACTCGATCAAACCACCTCACACCACACATTGTCCTCAAACATCTCATTTCCAGCACATCCATCCTCCTGCGCACAACTCTATCCATAGCCCACGCCTCGCAACCATACAACATTGTTGGAACCACTATTCCTTCAAACATACCCATTTTTGCTTTCCGAGATAATGTTCTCAACTTCCACACATTCTTCAAGGCCCCCAGAATTTTCGCCCCCTCCCCCACCCTATGATCCACTTCCGCTTCCATGGTTCCATCCGCTGCCAGATCCACTCCCAGATATCTAAAACACTTCACTTCCTCCAGTTTTTCTCCATTCAAACTCACCTCCCAATTGACTTGACCCTTAACCCTACTGTACCTAATAACCTTGCTCTTATTCACATTTACTCTTAACTTTCTTCTTCCACACACTTTACCAAACTCAGTCACCAGCTTCTGCAGTTTCTCACATGAATCAGCCACCAGAGCTGTATCATCAGCGAACAACAACTGACTCACTTCCCAAGCTCTCTCATCCCCAACAGACTTCATACTTGCCCCTCTTTCCAAAACTCTCGCATTTACCTCCCTAACAACCCCATCCATAAACAAATTAAACAACCATGGAGACATCACACACCCCTGCCGCAAACCTACATTCACTGAGAACCAATCACTTTCCTCTCTTCCTACACGTACACATGCCTTACATCCTCGATAAAAACTTTTCACTGCTTCTAACAACTTTCCTCCCACACCATATATTCTTAATACCTTCCACAGAGCATCTCTATCAACTCTATCATATGCCTTCTCCAGATCCATAAATGCTACATACAAATCCATTTGCTTTTCTAAGTATTTCTCACATACATTCTTCAAAGCAAACACCTGATCCACACATCCTCTACCACTTCTGAAACCACACTGCTCTTCCCCAATCTGATGCTCTGTACATGCCTTCACCCTCTCAATCAATACCCTCCCATATAATTTACCAGGAATACTCAACAAATTTATACCTCTGTAATTTGAGCACTCACTCTTATCCCCTTTGCCTTTGTACAATGGCACTATGCACGCATTCCGCCAATCCTCAGGCACCTCACCATGAGTCATACATACATTAAATAACCTTACCAACCAGTCAACAATACAGTCACCCCCTTTTTTGATAAATTCCACTGCAATACCATCCAAACCCGCTGCCTTGCCGGCTTTCATCTTCCGCAAAGCTTTCACTACCTCTTCTCTGTTTACCAAATCATTTTCCCTAACCCTCTCACTTTGCACACCACCTCGACCAAAACACCCTATATCTGCCACTCTATCATCAAACACATTCAACAAACCTTCAAAATACTCACTCCATCTCCTTCTCACATCACCACTACTTGTTATCACCTCCCCACTTGCGCCCTTCACCGAAGTTCCCATTTGCTCCCTTGTCTTACGCACTTTATTTACCTCCTTCCAGAACATCTTTTTATTCTCCCTAAAATTTAATGATACTCTCTCACCCCAACTCTCATTTGCCCTTTTTTTCACCTCTTGCACCTTTCTCTTGACCTCCTGTCTCTTTCTTTTATACATCTCCCACTCAATTGCATTTTTTCCCTGCAAAAATCGTCCAAATGCCTCTCTCTTCTCTTTCACTAATACTCTTACTTCTTCATCCCACCACTCACTACCCTTTCTAATCAACCCACCTCCCACTCTTCTCATGCCACAAGCATCTTTTGCGCAATCCATCACTGATTCCCTAAATACATCCCATTCCTTCCCCACTCCCCTTACTTCCATTGTTCTCACCTTTTTCCATTCTGTACTCAGTCTCTCCTGGTACTTCCTCACACAGGTCTCCTTCTCAAGCTCACTTACTCTCACCACCCTCTTCACCCCAACATTCACTCTTCTTTTCTGAAAACCCATACAAATCTTCACCTTAGCCTCCACAAGATAATGATCAGACATCCCTCCAGTTGCACCTCTCAGCACAATAACATCCAAAAGTCTCTCTTTCGCACGCCTGTCAATTAACACGTAATCCAATAACGCTCTCTGGCCATCTCTCCTACTTACATAAGTATACTTATGTATATCTCGCTTTTTAAACCAGGTATTCCCAATCATCAGTCCTTTTTCAGCACATAAATCTACAAGCTCTTCACCGTTTCCATTTACAACACTGAACACCCCATGTATACCAATTATTCCCTCAACTGCCACATTGCTCACCTTTGCATTCAAATCACCCATCACTATAACCCGGTCTAGTGCATCAAAACCACTAACACACTCATTCAGCTGCTCCCAAAACACTTGCCTCTCTTGATCTTTCTTCTCATGCCCAGGTGCATATGCACCAATAATCACCCACCTCTCTCCATCAACTTTCAGTTTTACCCATATTAATCGAGAATTTACTTTCTTACACTCTATCACATACTCCCACAACTCCTGTTTCAGGAGTATTGCTACTCCTTCCCTTGCTCTTGTCCTCTCACTAACCCCTGACTTCACTCCCCAGACATTTCCAAACCACTCTTCCCCTTTACCCTTGAGCTTCGTTTCACTCAGAGCCAAAACATTCAGGTTCCTTTCCTCAAACATACTACCTATCTCTCCTTTTTTTCACATCTTGGTTACATCCACACACATTTAGGCACCCCACTCTGAGCCTTCGAGGAGGATGAGCACTCCCCGCGTGACTCCTTCTTCTGTTTCCCATTTTAGAAAGTTAATACAAGGAGGGGAGGATTTCTGGCCCCCCGCTCCCGTCCCCTCTAGTCGCTTTCTACGACACGCGAGGAATATATATATATTTATATATATATATATATATATATATATTTATATATATTTTGTTTTTATGCTTATGAGAACCCTTTGTTTAATTCTCTATGACTTCATCCATCCCATTGCCATATGGAATAGGTTTGTTCGTAAAAAGTTGTCCACATATAAAAATTCCATGCAGTAAACTTGTCTTCTTAGAGACCCCATCATATAATTTCAGTTTCCTATGGAAAAATTTTAACCCCTAAGACATAATAAAAACACTCTTAAAGATACATAGAACCATTTTGAAAATATTGATTACACATTTCAGAATGGGTTGGTAAAATAAAAACAATATCAAAAATTGAAATAGTAATAGTAATGTTTATAGCACTTAACAGATTTGGCATTGCTGTGTGAGGTGGTTTTGTAGAAGATATAAGGAGAGTTACTGGGAGGGACAGGGAAGAGGTGCCAGGATCATCTGCCTTACCCTCTAAATTACCATATCCTGTTGCAGGCACTGCTCCCAGTGGAAAAGCCCCCTTTTTTTTTTTTCTTTTTTTTCTGCTAGAGGGACTTTAAAAAAAGAAAATGCTTGGAGCACATCTTTTTTGCTATATACAGGTCGTCCTAGTTGTAGAATGTATTATCTAGAAACTTTAAGATTGCATTTATGTTTTGATTCATTATCATTAAAAGTTTCAAAACGTACTTCAAGACTCAGAAAAAGCTAGACATTTGCCCTGTAGTCTCTTAATGAAAAATTAATAGAACTCTCTCTTTTTCCTCCTAGTCCTCTGCAGCTTGCTCTTGATCTAGCCACATTAGTTCCTCTTTGAAATGCCTTCTCCATAGAACTATAGCAACTCCATCAAATTTACTTCCATGTTAGTTTCAGACCCCATGTCATTTGCAAAGGCTACAATATTTTTCTGTAATTTTGGAATAGCTTACAATTGGACACAAAACCACAAAGACCATAGATACACTGGCTTTATTTTCCCCCACCCACTGTTCATGATCGACATTAGAAGTTCTTTTCACAACTTGAATTTTTTGTGGTGACAGTTTCACTAAAACTTCTTAGTTAAAGCCTTATCCTTTTAACCTCTTTTTTATTTATTTATTATTTATTTTGCTTTGTCGTTGTCTCCCGCGTTAGCGAGATAGCGCAAGGAAACAGATGAAAGAATGGCCCAACCCACCCACATACACATATATATACATACACATCCACATGCGCAAATATACATACCTTTACATCTCAACGCATACATATATATACACACACAGACATATACATATATACACTTGTACATAATTCATACTGTCTGACTTTATTCCTTTCCATCGCCACCCCGCCACACATGAAATAACAACCCCCTCCCCCCTCATGTGTGCGAGGTAGCGCTAGGAAAAGACAACAAAGGCCACATTCGTTCACACTCAGTCTCTAGCTGTCATGTAATGATGCACCGAAAACCACAGCTCCCTTTCCACATCCAGGCCCCACACAACTTTCCATGGTTTACCCCAGACGTTTCACATGCCCTGGTTCAATCCATTGACAGCACGTTGACCCCGGTATACCACATCGTTCCAATTTACTCTATTCCTTGCACACCTTTCACCCTCCTGCATGTTCAGGCCCCGATCACTCAAAATCTTTTTCACTCCATCTTTCCACCTCCAATTTGGTCTTCCACTTCCCCTCGTTCCCTCCACCTCCGACACATATATCCTCTTGGTCAATCTTTCCTCACTCATTCTCTCCATGTGACCAAACCATTTCAAAGCACCCTCTTCTGCTCTCTCAACCATACTCTTTTTATTACCACACATCTCTCTTACCCTATTATTACTTAATCAAACCACCTCACACCACATATTGTTCTCAAACATCTCATTTCCAGCACATCCACCCTCCTCCGCACAGCTCTGTCCATAGCCCACGCCTCACAACCATATAACATTGTTGGAACCACTCTTCCTTCAAACATACCCATTTTTGCTTTCCGAGATAATGGTCTCGACTTCCACACATTCTTCAACGCCCCCAGAATTTTCGACCCCTCCCCCACCCTATGATTCACTTCTGCTTCCATTGATCCATCCGCTGCCAAATCCACTCCCAGATATCTAAAACACTGCACTTCCTCCAGTTTTTCTCCATTCAAATTTACCTCCCAATTGACTTGTCCCTCAACCCTACTGTACCTAATAACCTTGCTCTTATTCACATTTACTCTCAGTTTTCTTCTTTCACACACTTTACCAAACTCAGTCACCAGCTTCTGCAGCTTCTCACATGAATCAGCCACCAGGGCTGTATCATCAGCGAACAACAACTGACTCTCATCCACAACTGACTGCATACTTGCCCCTCTTTCCAAAACTTTTGCATTCACCTCCCGAACAACCCCATCCATAAACAAATTAAACAACCATGGAGACATCACACACCCCTGCCGCAAACCTACATTTACTGAGAACCAATCACTTTCCTCTCTTCCTACACGTACACATGCCTTACATCCTCGATAAAAACTTTTCACTGCTTCTAACAACTTGCCTCCCACACCATATATTCTTAATACCTTCCACAGAGCATCTCTATCAACTCTATCGTATGCCTTCTCCAGATCCATAAATGCTACATATAAATCCATTTGCTTTTCTAAGTATTTCTCACATACATTCTTCAAAGCAAACACCTGATCCACACATCCTCTCCCACTTCTGAAACCACACTGCTCTTCCCCAATCTGATGCTCTGTATATGCCTTCACCCTCTCAATCAATACCCTCCCATATAATTTACCAGGAATACTCAACAAACTTATACCTCTGTAATTTGAGCACTCACTTTTATCCCCTTTGCCTTTATACAATGGCACTATCCAAGCATTCCACCAATCCTCAGGCACCTCACCATGAATCATACATACATTAGATAACCTTACCAATCAGTCAACAATACAGTCACCCCCTTTTTTAATAAATTCCACTGCACTACCATCCAAACCCGCTGCCTTGCCGGCTTTCATCTTCCGCAAAGCTTTTACTACCTCTTCTCTGTTTACCAAATCATTTTCCCAAACCCTCTCACTTTGCATACCACCTCAGCCAAAACACCTTGTATCTGCCACTCTATCATGAAACACATTCAACAAACCTTAAAAATACTCACTCCATCTTCTCACATCACCACTACTTGTTATCACCTCCCCATTAGCCCCCTTCACTGAAGTTCCCATTTGTTTCCTTGTCTTACGCACTTTATTTACCTCCTTCCAAAACATCTTTTTTATTCTCCCTAAAATTCAATGATACTCTCTCACCCCAACTCTCATTTGCCCTCTTTCTCACCTCTTGCACCTTTCTCTTGACCTCCTGTCTCTTTCTTTTATACATCTCCCACTCATTTGCATTATTTCCCTGCAAAAATCGTCCAAATGCCTCTCTCTTCTCTTTCATTAATAATCTTACTTCTTCATCCCACCACTACCCTTTCTAATCTGCCCATCTCCCACGCTTCTCATGCCACAAGCATCTTTTGTGCAGGCCGTCACTGCTTCCCTAAATACATCCCATTCCTTCCCCACTCCCCTTACCTCCTTTGTTCTCACCTTCTTCCATTTTGTACTCAGTCTCTCCTGGTACTTCCTCACACAAGTCTCCTTCCCAAGCTCACTTACTTTCACCACTCTTTTCACCCCAACATTCTCTCTTCTTTTCTGAAAACCTCTACAAATCTTCACCTTCGCCTCCACAAGATAATGATCAGACATCCCTCCAGTCGCACCTCTCAGCACATTAAAATCCAAAAAGTCTTTCTTTCGTGTGCCTATCAATTTACACTTAATCCAATAACGCTCTCTGGCCATCTCTCCTACGTACATACGTATACTTATATATATCTCGCTTTTTAAACCAGGTATTCCCAATCACCAGTCCTTTTTCAGCACATAAAACTACAAGCTCTTCACCATTTCCATTTACAACACTGAACACCCCATGTACACCAATTATTCCCTCAACTGCCACATTACTCACCTTTGCATTCAAATCACCCATCACTATAACCTGGTCTCGTGCATCAAAACTACTAACACACTCACTTAGCTGCTCCCAAAACACTTGCCTCTCATGATCTTTCTTCTCATGCCCAGGTGCATATGCACCAATAATCACCCATCTCTCTCTCCATCAACTTTCAGTTTTACTCATATCAATCTAGAGTTTATTTTCTTACACTCTATCACATGCTCCCACCACTCCTGTTTCAGGAGTAGTGCTACTCCTTCCCTTGCTCTTGTCCTCTCACTAACCCCAGACTTTACTCCCAAGACATTCCCAAACCACTCTTCCCCTTTGCCCTTGAGCTTCGTTTCACTCAGAGCCAAAACGTTTATCCAGGTTCCTTTCCTGAAACATGCTACCTGTCTCTCCTTTTTTCTCATCTTGGTTACATCCACACACGTTTAGACATCCCAATCTGAACCTTCGAGGAGGATAAGCATTCCCCACGTGACTCCTTCTTCTGTTTCCCCTTTTAAAAAGTTAAAATATCTTTTTTTATGAGTTAGAAAAATGTTCCCACACTTTGATCTGGGGTTGGATAGATGCTGTAATGTTTTTTGTGAAGGTTATCCACCCTCACATTCAAACACACCATTCAGATGTGTTGAATGGCAAAGGGCATTTTCAAAAAGGATATTTTTTGCACAGTGTTGTTCCATAGCAGGGCAAAAAAGTTAGTGAATCACTCCTAAGGTCACCCAAACTTTCCAGTTTGAATACAGAATCATAGTAAGGTTAGGCTTGAGGAAGGCCCTGGGATTTTCAGATAGATAGACCACCAGTAACTTCAATTGTTAACTAATCTTTAGCAGTAGAGCCCTGTTGTGGCCATCTTTGGTTATTTTTTCAGCTCTTAAAGGATAGCTGCCTCATGCTTTAGTACTGTGCAATGCAGATTATGCAGCTGTGGTGGCATACTTGTGAAAAAAACACTTAAAGCTAGTGAGAGGGTGTGGGAGTGCTCAGAAAAAGAATATTGAGAGTGAATGTGATCAAGAGTAAGAAATCAAAGTACAGCAGTGTCACACCTCCTCCCCCTCTGTCATGCGTGGGTGTGTTTCCTCTGAGCTCTTAGTTCACCATTGTGATATGAAGAATAGCTCCCACTGCACAGTTTAGCTCACCTAGCTTTACTAGGGAATTCTTTCAGGACTTGCTCATTATGGAAGAAGGTAAGAAAATTTCTTGTTTTGCATTTTGTTAGAAAAACTGCATCTAGAAATTAGGAAGAATCGTGCTTCTGGGTGCATTAAGGAGCATATGGAAAGATAGGTCTGTGTCTGCTAGAGCAAGGATGGGTACTTTTGAAGGTGTTATATTACCTAGTGTTGTATGCATGAGAATCTTAGGTCCAGAATGCAAAGGAATGGAAAAGGATGAACATGCTGGAAATGGAATGCCAAAAGATAGTACATGGAGTGATGTGGGTCAGTTATGTAGGGAATAGAGAGAGAAGTACAGTAGTTAGTGGACTGGGATTAAGCACAGACTAGAGTGTGCTGAAATAGTGCAGACATATGCAAAGGATGAGTGAAGACTAAGTGGAGGGAGGAAGTTGGGATGGTAAACTAAGAAGGAGATTGAAGGATAGAATGAGTGAGGCTTTGGATTATTGGTGTTTGAACATTCAGGAAGGTTAGAAGTATGCAATTGGATAGAATGAATTGAATGAGTTGAACCAGGGCATATGATAAAGTCAAGGTAAAGCTTGGCTGTGTATGGTGGGCTGTGTTTCAGCGCATTATACATGACAGCAAGAAAATAGATGTTTGCAAATGAGCCTGTTGTTCAGCTTTTCCCGACATGACCTTATTTAGGCAGGAAAAGCAGTAATGTATATAAAAGAAAAAATGATACCTGTTACATCTTTCATACCATTCTCAGTGATCATCAAAAGTTTACATTTTTGAGCACTCATGTTCAGTCATTACCTTGTGCCTTCTTTCTTCTGAACAGTAAAAGTGTTTATTGACACAATACATTGGTTATGGACTTCAAATGAGATACTTCACTCTTTTTCCATTTTGCAATGCGTCACTTTTACTGCAAGTCAGTTTCATACCACTTAACCCTTTAAGTCCTTTAGATGGATATTTATGTGAGCTAAGCAAATTGTTTAGACTGATATTTATGCATCATTTCATGCCTCTATTTTAAGGCTGCTCACTGCGTGGTTGGTTGCCAAGGTGGCTGTGCATGATAATTTCTTCTCGGTAGACATCCTCCTGCCATGCTAATTACAACACATTCTCATGAGTTTTTTTAGGAAGGAAATTGAGTGGCTTTCAGCTAGATTTTGAAGAGGACCAAGCAGATGGTGATCCCACATTACCTGATGATAATGATCTGTCTCCAGATCATATGGAGAATGATTTTATGAACTAACTCTTTGAGCATTAAGAGTTGACCAAGATGAGGCAGGAATTAGTGTTTGTATCAAAATAGCATTTTGCCATTTCCACCTAACCTTGACATCATTGTGTCTAACTGCTGCAGTAAGTAGTTTCTGAAACTTTTATAACTTTGCCATTATGAAAAATATCAGTGAATTACTTTGATGACAACAAAGAAGTTTTGTTTAATATAAAAATCATAGTAATAATCAGCAATGATTTATATAGTGTAGTTATAGTAAACAGTAAAAAATTATTTGTTGCTGCACACGTATCATTCAGGCTTTAATCATGCAGTGTTTGGTGCATTGTGTTGAAACATCTACAACACTTAAACATATTGTTACAATGAAATTAGTGGACTGAATTCACTTTCATAGTTATTCTTTTTTTTCACAGTTGTATAATTATCCTTGAAATTGTAAGTTAAAAACATTCATTAAACAATTTGAAAAAGTCAGAATCGCAGGGTTGTCAAGAAAACCAGGTCCAGAGTTAAAGTTAATGGTATAGCAGCTTGAGAACTGATATTTGTTTTGTCTGTAATCATATATTAATCATGCAATAGACAAAGCAATTCCAAATAGTTTGAAAATTGGCTTTTTCATCTGCTTTGATTCATCAAATTTTGATACATCTAGATTTACAAATGAGTACTCTGATGTATGGAAAAATGTGGTAGATGAAAAGAAAAAAATGATTTTGCTTGACTGCTTTCACCAGACCAGTCTTCTGACCACAGAAATACACGTTGAATACCAAAATAGTGAATTACACACACAGAAAAAAATTTCTTATGAGATGAAAGAACATTAAATGAAAATAATAAAACAGGCGAGAAAGAAGTGATGCAGCTCTCAACTCATCAAGGGGATAATATGAATAACTTCTGGTGGTAGTGTATTGGTGAGATATCTCACAAACATGGTAGAAGAAGGATGATCACCACTTACAATTAGCAAAAATATACTGTCAAATGAGCTGGTAGAACAATAATTGATCCAAATAAGAAAAAGTGCCAGTACCCCACTGAAATACAATTAAGGCACTGAAATGATAAAATGAAAAGAATAACATTGATTTTGAGAAACAAAACACCATACAATGATGATAGTAATATTTTTTTTTTTTTTTTTTTTTTTTTTTTTTTGCTTTGTCGCTGTCTCCTGCGTTAGCGAGGTAGCGCAAGGAAACAGACGAAAGAAATGGCCCAACCCACCCCCATACACATGTATATACATACGTCCACACACGCAAATATACATACCTACACAGCTTTCCATGGTTTACCCCAGACGCTTCACATGCCCTGATTCAATCCACTGACAGCACGTCAACCCCGGTATACCACATCGCTCCAATTCACTCTATTCCTTGCCCTCCTTTCACCCTCCTGCATGTTCAGGCCCCGATCACACAAAATCTTTTTCACTCCATCTCTCCACCTCCAATTTGGTCTCCCTCTTCTCCTCGTTCCCTCCACCTCCGACACATATATCCTCTTGGTCAATCTTTCCTCACTCATTCTCTCCATGTGCCCAAACCATTTCAAAACACCCTCTTCTGTTCTCTCAACCACGCTCTTTTTATTTCCACACATCTCTCTTACCCTTACGTTACTTACTCGATCAAACCACCTCACACCACACATTGTCCTCAAACATCTCATTTCCAGCACATCCATCCTCCTGCGCACAACTCTATCCATAGCCCTCGCCTCGCAACCATACAACATTGTTGGAACCACTATTCCTTCAAACATACCCTTCAAACATACATTAGTAATTATTATAATTATTATAATGATTATAATGATTATAATTGTAAGCTTCCAACTTACCCAAGGATAGATTAAAACCTTCAGAGCAAACTGGTAAGGTGTCGTACAAATGTAGCCAAAGGAGATTGGACATCAGCTCTTACAGCCATCTAATTTATCCGGAATGATAGTTTTACCATTCAGACTTCATGAGATGTGTTCAAATGAGTTGGTAGAACAGTGATTGACATAAGAAAAGATTTGTAGATGTTAAATAAAATTTGCATAATTCATGTTGGTGATCTCACCAGATAGGTCTCCCAAACACTGAAATACATCTTGAATATAGAAGTAGTAAACTGAAAATCGCTGTATTTGTTATAAACCTATAAAACCACCTGATATTAGTAAAACAACTAAGAAACAAACGATATATTTTTCATTGTACCTAGGGGAAAATGAAAGACGTGGTAGAAGCAACTGGTAGATAATTATGCCATTCCCTTCAAATGGTACAGTAACTATCTTACCATTCACTGTTACGACATGTTTTTGATTTTGTCTGGAGGCAGTGTAAGACTGTATGACAAGTTTCTTCATTGTTTTATTGTTAGGATTATATTATCTTTTTTATGGCAAGTTTCTACATTGTTTTATTGTTAGGATTATATTTTCTTCTTTTTATAAAAAATAAGTTTGGAAGTGACCAGTCTGGAGAGAGTACTAGGGAAAATACTTTTTTCTTCAGGTTTAAACCCTTTCATATTTTAAATTCATAATGATTGTACCAGTTCATATGAATACAACCTTGAGAGTTTGAACTACTAGTATTGCCCAAGGAGAGCAAGGAAAATGACATTACAGCAAGTTGTGGACTTGATTGCTTTGCACATAGCAATAATGCACTGTCTATTAGGAGGCATTGTGGTGTTAGTCAGCAGTGCACACCATAAAGAAAAATGTGGCTGCCTTTTGGGTAGTATAGCTGGATGCCTGCTTTTTAGGAATGCAGAAGTGAAATGCAGAGCATCATGGCTGATGTCCTGCCATTATTCCATATAGTAATTCATTTTTATTTCTTATCTGAACAGTTTACATCATTTCTTTATGCTTTTGTAGAATGATCATGTTTCTGTGGTAGCAAATGTTGATTTTTGATTTTTAATTACTCATAATAGGCCATAAGGTATGCTTATCAGGGGTCACTCCCCCTAACTCCTCGTTTCACATAAGACCAGTACCTCGCCAACTGCAATTTTGCTAACCTCTGGATATTCTGGTAACGTAATGTCCACAGTTGATCCTGGACCTCTGTACCTATCTAAAGGAAAGGAGACTGCAGACAGACTCTGAACTAGAGACTTATCTCACTGGTGAGTGTGGTATGTGGGTAATGATGATTAAAAAGCAAATAAACCACTTTCTACAGAGGAGAAATTTCCAAAGAGAAAGGCATATATTTATGAGATATGATATATGTCTTACATAAAAGGGTATGCTGGGTGGATTTTGTGTATTTGAAATGTTAGAAAGTTGTCTATGTATCTGTCTATCTATGACACCCGTTCCCTCCGGGAACTCTCATCAATGGGTGGCCACAGCAAAAGTCTCCACTTATCCCTATCCTTACCTGCCTCCCTCACATACACCATTCCACACATTCTTCCTCTGTTTTTCTCCCCCCAGTATTCCTCTACCATATTTATATTTGCCCATGTCACAAGTGGTCTTCTACCACTTCAGAGGCTGATTAAAAGCTGGATCATAAGGCAGGAGTCAGGGGAAACTCCTTCAGTAGACAGAAGATTATCTCATTGGAAAGGACTATAGGATGCATTTCAAAGGAGTCTTTTCCAAATGAGTCAAGTTGACTTGTGGTGTGCCAAAGGGTTCCGTTCTGTGACCCTTACACTGCTTGATTTATGTAGATGACTTGCAGATTATGCAAAGGGTCAAATGAGAATTGCATTAGCATACCAGATGACCTAACCAGACTCAAAAGTTGGCCTGTTACATGGTTGATGTAATTCAACTTGAACACATGTAAAGTAATGAGGATAGGACAGTGAAAGAAGACATCAATATGGTAACTATTTAGCGGAGAATAAACTGAAGGATTCTGTGGATGAAAAGGACTTGGGAGTCTTCATCATCCCCAATCTGTCACCAAAGTCCCATGTAAGGAGAATAGTTAAGTAAACTATCTTTTGAAGATATCAGAATAGCCTTAAGTACATGGATAAGGAAATATTCAGCAAGCTGTTCATATCATGTTTGGTCACCATACCTAAAGAAGCACAATTGAGAAGGTCCAGGGAAGGGCAATGAAGATGGTACCAGAATTAAGAGAGTTGAGTTACAAGGAAAGGCTAGTGACTGTAATTTTGCCCACCTTGGAAGAGAGAAGAGTAAAGGTGACATGATGACAACCTTTAAGTTTTCAAAACAGATCGATGATGATTTTTGAGAGATATAGGGATAGTGCAACCAGAGGACATAAAATGAAATTAAGCAAGTATCTTGTTAAGATAGATGTATAGAAGTACTTTTAGAGTATAAGTGTGGTGGATGATATAGTAGAACGTTTGTGGACATGGTTGATACTGACAGCATGATTTAAAAGAAATTGTATGATAGAGAATGTTCGAGAGATGGGGCCCCACACGTGTAAGACTCCCCCCCATCCAGTACAAATAGGTAATTGCACACACAGCAAACCAAGGTTTGAAATACTGTGCTTTTTAAGGATATCCAAGCAACAGATATGGTGAGTGGCTGATTTTTTGGGGGAAGGGGTGCAAATTTATTAAGATTTCATGTAAAGAAGTGTCACTGTAAATAAAAAAATTGATGAAATATTTACAACCAGAAGACAACATTGATAATTGTATATATTCAGAAATATTCCTTGGTTAAATCTTGTTTGTGTGCTGAGTAACTATTACTGTTATTTGTGATATGGGGTAGCAGTCTGAAGCTTTTACATTGCCTGAACACAGGATGTTAAGTTTGTGTGCCAAATTCTGGTAGTCTAATAGTGCTTGGGGATAAAAGTATTGCAGTTTGGTATTGAATGCTCATGATTGTTGCCAACTATTTTTTTAAGATCCAGTTTTTAAGAAAGTGAGTGGCTTACATTAAGGAAATGGACAAATGCAGTTAAGATTTACAGTATAAAGGGAGTAAAGTTTTAATACAGCCAAATACATTACTGGCAAGATTAGTTAAAGATTTAAGATTAAGATTAAAAAAGGGGGTGACTGTATTGTTGACTGGTTGGTAAGGTTATTTAATGTATGTATGACTCATGATGAGGTGCCTGAGGATTGACGGAATGCGTGCATAGTGCCATTGTACAAAGGCAAAGGGGATAAGAGTGAGTGCTCAAATTACAGAGGTATAAGTTTGTTGAGTATTCCTGGTAAATTATATGGGAGGTTATTGATTGAGAGGGTGAAGGCATGTACAGAGCATCAGATTGGGGAAGAGCAGTGTGGTTTCAGAAGTGGTAGAGGATGTGTGGATCAGGTGTTTGCTTTGAAGAATGTATGTGAGAAATACTTAGAAAAGCAAATGGATTTGTATGTAGCATTTATGGATCTGGAGAAGGCATATGATAGAGTTGATAGAAATGCTCTGTGGAAGGTATTAAGAATATATGGTGTGGGAGGCAAGTTGTTAGAAGCAGTGAAAAGTTTTTATCGAGGATGTAAGGCATGTGCACGTGTAAGAAGAGAGGAAAGTGATTGGTTCTCAGTGAATGTAGGTGTGCGGCAGGGGTGTGTGATGTCTCCATGGTTGTTTAATTTGTGTATGGATGGGGTTGTTAGGGAGGTGAATGCAAGAGTTTTGGAAAGATGGGCAAGTATGAAGTCTGTTGGGGATGAGAGAGCTTGGGAAGTGAGTCAGTTGTTGTTCGCTGATGATACAGTGCTGGTGGCCAATTCATGTGAGAAACTGCAGAAGCTGGTGACTGAGTTTGGTAAAGTGTGTGAAAGAAGAAAGTTAAGAGTAAATGTGAATAAGAGCAAGGTTATTAGGTACAGTAGGGTTGAGGGTCAAGTCAATTGGGAGGTAAGTTTGAATGGAGAAAAACTGGAGGAAGTAAAGTGTTTTAGATATCTGGGAGTGGATCTGGCAGCGGATGGAACCATGGAAGCGGAAGTGGATCATAGGGTGGGGGAGGGGGCGAAAATCCTGGGAGCCTTGAAGAATGTGTGGAAGTCGAGAACATTATCTCGGAAAGCAAAAATGGGTATGTTTGAAGGAATAGTGGTTCCAACAATGTTGTATGGTTGCGAGGTGTGGGCTGTGGATAGAGTTGTGTGCAGGAGGGTGGATGTGCTGGAAATGAGATGTTTGAGGACAATGTGTGATGTGAGGTGGATTGATCGAGTAAGTAATGTAAGGGTAAGAGAGATGTGTGGAAATAAAAAGAGCGTGGTTGAGAGAACAGAAGAGGGTGTTTTGAAATGGTTTGGGCACATGGAGAGAATGAGTGAGGAAAGATTGACCAAGAGGATATATGTGTCGGAGGTGGAGAGAACGAGGAGAAGTGGGAGACCAAATTGGAGATGGAAAGATGAAGTGAAAAAGATTTTGAGTGATCGGGGCCTGAACATGCAGGAGGGTGAAAGGAGGGCAAGGAATAGAGTGAATTGGAGCGATGTGGTATACCGGGGTTGACGTGCTGTCAGTGGATTGAATCAGGGCATGTGAAGCGTCTGGGGTAAACCATGGAAAGCTGTGTAGGTATGTATATTTGCGTGTGTGGACGTGTGTATGTGCATGTGTATGGGGGTGGGTTTGGCCATTTCTTTCGTCTGTTTCCTTGCGCTACCTCGTAAACGCGGGAGACAGCGGGAAAAAAAAAAAATTAAAATCTCCTCTTGGTTGAGGCAATACTAGGATTATAAGCTTCAATCCTGTTACCAGAGAAAAGAAAATAGAGGTTTTAAAGAAAATAGAAAGTGAAGTTAAAACAAGCTTGTCAACAGACACTAGTAAAGCCAGGTATTGTATCAAAGATTTTGTTTCAAATTGCACTACAGTTTAGTTATTATACTTTGTCGCTGTCTCCCGCTTTAGTGAGGTAGGACATGGAAACAGATGAAAGAATGGCCCAACCCACCCACATACGCGTCCACACACGCACATATACATACCTATACATTTCAACGTATACATATATGTACATGCACAGACATATACATATAAACACACGTACATGATTCATACTTGCTGCCTTTATTCATTCCCATTGCCAGCCCCGCCACTCATGAAAAGAAAACCCCTTCCCCGCACATGCACGAGGTAGCAATAGGAAAAGACAACAAAGGCCACATTTGTTCACACTCATTCTCTAGTTGTCATGTATAATGCACCGAAACCACAGCTCCCTTTCCACATCCAGGCCCCCAGAACTTTCCATGGTTTACCCCAGACACTTCACATTCCCTGGTTCAATCCATTGACAGCACATTGACCCTGGTATACCACTTCGTTCCAATTTACTCTATTCCTTGCATGCCTTTCACTCCATCCTTCCACCTCCAACTTGGTCTCCCACTTCTCCTTGTTCCCTCCACCTCTGACATATCTCTTTGTCGATCTTTCCTCACTCATTCTCTCCATGTGACCAAACCATTTCAATACACCGTCTTCTGCTCTCTCAACCACACTCTTTTTATTACCACACACCTCTCTTACCCTTTCATTACTTCCTTGATCAAACCACCTCACACCACATATTTTCCTCAAACATCTCACTTCCAACACATCCACCTTCCTCTGCACAAACCTATCTATAGCCCACACCTCGCAACTATATAACATTGTTGGAACCACTATTCCTTCAAACATACCCATTTTTGATTTCCGAGATAATGTTCTCGCCTTCCACACATTTTTCAGCTCTCCCAGAACTTTCAGCCCCTCCTCCACCTTGTGACTCACTTTTACTTCCATGGTTCCATGCACTCAAATAAGTAATTGCACTAAGACTGGTTAGTCAAAACTAGATCTACAAGGAAGAGACAAGAGGTAGAGATGAAAGAGGGACTTTCAGGGAACAGTTGTTTATAGATGTCATGGGAAATTATTAAATTGAAAGACCAATAGTTTACACAATTAAAGGAGGAGTTAGAATTTATATATATTCATGTTGATATATATAGTTTATTGGATGGAGATGGTTTCTTTGCCAGACTGTTTCTGATACACTATTGTGCATTGTGCTACATTGCGCACAGTGAAGAATTTTATTCAGACATCATGACAGTCTTATGTGTGCACTTCTCTACTATTTCCTTTGAAAAATGCAAATCAAGAGACAACTTTTTATACATTATATGGTTTCATGATATTGTTTTTTGAATATCCTTCATGTTAACTTTTTCTTTTTTCAGAAATGCAAAGGTTCCTGTCAGACAACCAGAGTCATGCCAGAGCATTCCTAGCACAGGAAGTATTGCATGAAATTCCTGCTCAATTCCTTGCTTTCATGCGCAAAATTCATTCTGTCAAGTAATCATAAAATATCTTTGACAACCCAGACTGATATTAGATCACAAAATTTCTTAAAGTTGCATTTGTGCATGGATGTCTATATTTGTTTTCAAATAAATTGTGGCTAAACTTTTTTTTAAATATTTTAGAATGTGATGATTTGATATGACTTGTATTCTAACTGATGTCAGAAGTATAAATGTATAAATATGTTATTGATTGCTATTGTTAATGTTTATCTTTTGTGTTGACTTTTTCACTGATGAAATTAGTACATTTTAGTGTCATTTATCAATGAAAATAAATACCTTTATTTTTGTAGATTTCTTTTCATCAGAAAAGGGTCAAAGTATTCAATCTGTTTTCTGAAAAATATTCAGTATCTATTATAGATTTAGATTAGAGTAAGGAAGGTTACTTTTCCTGATCAGCTGACAAATTTATAAGCTCTTTATAAATCATGCAGTATTTTAAGATGCTTTTATGCTTTCATTAATAGGTTGAATTGTTTTTTATATGTCAGATTATACTCTCATTCATCTTGGACTTCAGGTTGACTTTATAGCAGCAAGCTTTAGATAAAAACTCAGAGATTTAGCAAAAAAGTTATTATTATCTTTCATTCCACTCATTTTTATGTGACAAGGCAAATATTGATATAACATTGATAATAGTCTGTTGTGGCTTTGTTTTCTTCTGCAACTTTTCATCATTCCCAGGGTGTTTTCTCTCTTTAATGTTTTGTGCAACTCTCATTAATGATTCAGGTAGGTGTGGTGCTTTGTTACTTAAATACGTAGTCTATATGAATACATAGAGTTGTATAACAAAAATTATCACACTAGAATCTACAACATGGATATTCCATGTTATATGTAGATAATAAAGAAGGCAACCCTTCTGCTGTGGATATTTTCTAATGCCTTCTATTTACGGGTAGGTTTTGTGTGTGAAACCTTTATTACAAATGACATAAGCTCTCCAACTGTCTAGGAAGTATCTGCTTGTACCCTACTCTGGAGATATTTTGGACCAAGGAGTCTCAAAATTACTTGAGTCTTAGTAGGCAGAATTCGTGTCAGTGGTTTTCTAATGTAAATACAGAGTTAAAACCAGAGTCCCTTAATAACTCTGTTAGTAGTACCATTAAAATTTTGTTAGACTCTAAAAGAATATCACTGAAAAATCTTAAACGTGTAATATGTACAGACAGCAAAACTAGTTTGCTCTTCTGAAGTGTTAAACAGTCTGACACAATCAACAAAAATTCATGGATAATGTTCTTCCATCTGGTCTAGGTTAGTGGCCCTGCTCTCCTCATTGTCGTCATCAGGTAGGTTATTTTTGGAAGCATAGCATTTTGAACAGTATCCTTTGATTTTACTGATTATGGCATCAGAAAATGTACAGGAAAATTATTGCAAGTGGCATTGGTGAAATGATCAAAAGTACTTGAGCCGTATATTTGTGTTACTGTTTCATTAAGCCTTGAAGTAATTCCAAGTGTTTAAGGGTGATGTTATTTTCAAGATTTATATTGTAATTTGCAGGAAAGTGAGACATTGTTCAGTTAATGGTTTTACTTTAATAACAGGTATTAGTACTGCTGACATCTGAGACATGGATGATGTTAGCTCCTTCAGTAGGGCATATTCAGATGGGCCTCTTTTACCTTCCCACTCTACCATCACACTAGTTACGAGTTCCTCCCATCTACAGCAGTTGTTATTGGAGTTATTTTGGCTAATTTTGTTTCCCAAGGTTGCCCAAACATTTTCTGTTGGGTTCACATCTGGGGATTTATGTGGATGTGGCAACATTGTAATTTGAGTGTTTTGGGAACCAATTCTGGCAGTTGCAGTGTTTATGTGGAGAGGGCTGTTGTCTTAAACCAGGTAGAAGGGTTTTCCTTTGGGAGAACAACATTGCTTCCACTGATGGTAGCAACACTGTGTCTAAAATGTTGACATATTTCTCCCATGCAAATCAACCAGCTCCAAAATACCTGCTTAATGAATCTACCTGAATATTCTAACACTTATTCTTCAACTTTTGTGGGGGTTCCCATGGCATGTTTTGAAGAATAACTGCAAAAACAAGGGAAAAGGGTGAAATGCATTTGTATTACCTGACTTTGCCATATTCAGACATAAAAACAGCTTTAAACAACACAAGATTGAGAAAATAATTCCTTGACCAGACATAAACTTGCACACTGAAGAGTGGGAATGAGAGAGGGAGGGAGTGAAGTTGAGAACCAGTTTACCTTGTATTATTTTTCTGTCAAATTCAGTTCATCTTCCCTTCTCTGTGCCAGATGTCTTCCCATTGCAGAAAATTACATTCTTCCAGTCATGTCCTGGCTTGTCAGCATATTGCAGTACACACTGCATTCACTTCACCCTTCATTCAGCTTGGGTTTCTTGACTAGAATACAGCTTTGGAGATCAGTTGTACGCACCCTATTTTAGATGGTTTGGGGTATGCATCATATTCCCTGCTGGTCCCTGATGTTGAAAGCCATGGCATAAAGAAGCATTGGCAATAGCAGCTACAATTTTGCAAAGTTGCTCACATCTTGTACAGCAAGGCAGTCACTCTGGGGCTGGTTGTGGATGCTGCCCATTTCTTCAAGCTCCAAATCCATAGGTCTGCTGTGTGCTTCGACACACCAAGGTGCTGTGACATTTTACCATTGCTCAGGCCTTGATTTTGAGGTGATTATTGACATGCATTTTGCTTGAGAAGCTTTTATGTAATAATGACAGGAAATCTCAGGGTCGATTCTCATTGTCACATTGGTGTTTCAAAATAAGGAACATCTGTGAATGATGAAAAACATTTTAACTTTTATTTCATCTACCAGATATCTCTCTTTTCTTACAAAGTAGGTCAACTGTGTACAATACATTGGATTCATCATTCATTATATTCCTTTCTGGCTATTGAGATAGATTGAGTTTTATGTTTTGAATCATGTCATATTTGTTTTGAATCCCAGAAGTAATATTTCATGTGAAATAGGAGCACAGTGAACAAAGAAAGAGTATGTATTATGATGATTAAATATAAAAGTAAATCTTGGAATGACCCGAATGTATTTGAAAGGTATCAGATGTATGTTCTGATTACAGTGGGGTATGTATTTCAAAATGTTATAGGTTTCGTTCATAAATCATTAAATTCCTTACATGGCAACTCATTTCCTAAAGTCAAAACAATTGGCAACTGATTTCATGAAGTTCAGATCTGTATAAGAAAGTATAATGAAAAATATATATCTAATTAGACAATTAGTTTTCTATTTCATTGCATCATATTCCTTTACAAACTGGTCATTTGATCATCAAAATTATATGAAATTAAAGCTTGCAGTTGGGAATACCAAGCCGCCAAACAGCTTGATATTAGCATTAATTTTAGAATACATCCAACCCTGGGTGAATTTGATTTTTCTTTTGACTGTACATATAGTCAGGAAAGATTAACATGTTCAGGAAAATAATGTTGGGAAATTTTGTTTAGAAGAGAGGGTTACCATCAGTTGATGGACTCGGAGACATTCATTGGTAACCAAAAATTTCCTAGTAACAATTGTTATTTTCTGTTCCATTGTTTATTCCACCTGACAGAAAAATAAGAGAAGATACAATAGGTGAAATAGATGCAAGTCATACTGGCAGTAGTAGGCAGAGCCCATAAGAACATGTGTATACTTCATATTACTTACTTCCTGTCCCTGGAGTCCCTTTTGTCCTCATGAGGCTCCTGCAGCAGTCAGGAAGCTGGCCACATCTACCAGTCTGGACCAAAAGTCTTTAAGTTTTGTAGGTGATGCATATGTGTGTCTTGTGTGAAGAGAGTGCAGGACAATGGAGTAGTAAGAGCTCGTTGTCTTCTTTATGGTAAATGCACCATAGGCATGAAGGGCCTTAGGATATATTGAAACAGTGTAGTGTCATAGCTTTGCTTTATGGCCAGGTCATATGGGAGATAGAGTCAAGTGTGTCTGGGGAGTGTGATTTCTGATGGGTGTACATTTGATGGGTTGGAGTTTAAGTCCGAGTTGGGAGGTCAGTTGTTTAGTGTCTCAAGTTGTCTCAGGGTGTATGTGTTTTGTTAACGTTGTTTTAGTTATATGAAGGGGTATCTGTGAGTAGAAATTGATTGAATCCATCTAGGGTAAGTTGTTTGAGCTCATTATGTAGTGTGGTGATTGAATGTATTTGTCTGAATCCATGCTGTGTGGATTAAAGTTGATTCTTTTGTTTGATTCATTGTGGATCATTTTTTCAGAGTTTAGACAATGAGAATAGAAGTAATATAGGATGGTTGGAGGAGGTGGAGTTAGGTGTGTTAAAAGGTTTTAGAATTGGTAGTATTTTGGCAAGGTATATATATATCTGGGAGCGATGAAGAATGTGTGTAAGGAGAGAACATGATCTCGGAGAGCAAAAATGGGTGTTTGAAGGACTGGTTGCCCCAACAGTATTATATGGTTGCAAGGCATGAGCTATAGATAAGGTTGTATGGAGGAGCGTGGATTTGTTGGAAATGAAATGTTTGAGGAAAGTATATGGTGTGAGATGGTTTAATCTAGTAAATGATGAAAGGGTAAGAAAGATGTGTGGAAATAAAAAGAGTGGTTTAGAGAGCAGAAGAGGGTGTATTCAGATGGTTTGGGCATATGGAGAGAATGAGTGAGGAAATATTTACAAAGAGGATATATGCGTGGTGAGGAAATATTTACAAAGAGGATATATGCGTCAGAGGTGCAGGGAACATGGAGAAGTGGGAGACCAAATTGGAAGTGGAAGGATGGAGTGAAAAAATTTTGAGTGATTGGGGCCTGAACTTACAGGGAAGTGAGAGGTGTGTAAGGAATAGAGTGAATTGGAACGATGTGGTATACCAGGGTTGACATACTGTCAATGGACTGAAACAGGTCATGTGAAACATCTGGGGTAAACCATGGAAAGGTCTGTGGATAGGGAGCTGTGGTTTCAGTGCACTACACATGACAGCTAAGAGACTGTGTGCAAAATTATAAGAAATATTTTATACATTACTTTCAGGCTATGTGTAAAAGTTGTATATGAAACTTACCTCAACATTTCATCCATTCAACAGTCTTCCTCAGGAGATACTGACTCCAGCATTTGGGGGACTGTGTTCCCAGCAAGTGATGGTCATGCAGTTAGACTCCTTGGTGTGTCACTTTCTGATTGGATCTTTTGCCCTGTTGCCTCCACCCTTTCGCAGTGATCTCTGCTGCCTGGCATGACCAGCAGATGGACCTTTTGTTAACATTATTCTTAATCCCTTCCACTAGGTAAGCTCTCACTCTATCACTAAACGGTTTGTCACTTGCCTATAGTTGCCTTGGCGTCAA
Organism: Panulirus ornatus; assembly: GCF_036320965.1. Lineage (NCBI taxonomy): Eukaryota > Metazoa > Arthropoda > Malacostraca > Decapoda > Palinuridae > Panulirus > Panulirus ornatus. The sequence goes on along the minus strand of NC_092225.1, from coordinate 79,747,440 downwards.
CCGTTTAGCGATATTGTGAGAGCTTACCTAGAAGGGATTAAGAACGTTAACACACAATCTGGGTTCATCTGCTTGTCACGTCAGGCAGCAGAGATCATCATGAATAGGGAGAGGTAGCAGGACAAAAGATCCAATCAGAGAGTGACACACTAAGGCGTCCAACCAGATGACCATTACTTGTTGGGGAACACAGTCCCGTCAAATGCTGGAATCAGTATCTGCTGAGGAGGACTGTTGAATGGTCAAAACATTGAGGTATATTTCATATACAGCTTAAGCACATAGCCTGAAGGTAATGTATACAATACTTTTTATAATTTTGCACATGAACCATCAGAAGTCTAAGGTGTCACAATGTCAACCGCCCATATCGACAATCTGTGGTTGTTTGGCATCACCTTCATTCTTGACTCTGAATTTATATGCTACTGATAAGCAGTTATTTCCTTACGTTTATTCACACACAGCAGAGAATAAGCAAAAAATACAGTGAGTAATGCATGTAGGTCTGGCAGTAACGATGGTTTGTAACAAACTGGCTCATCAAAGTGTCAGGGGCCAGCATGGGCCAGTAAGGTCAAGTGTACAATTTCCACTTGTAATGTCTTGTCACCACTCAAAAAGTTTCAGATTTTGGAGCATTTCAGATTTCGGATTAGGGATGTTCAACTTGTATATATGTATGTATGTATGTGTGTGTGTGTGTATGTATTTGAAAGGCAAAAGTTGAGAGAATTTAAATACAGTAATTTTTGTTTGTTTGTTTAGCAGGGTAGAGGGACAGGTTAGTTGGGATGTAAGTTTGAATGGAGGGAAGGTGAAAGAAGTGTTTTGAATACCTAGGAGTGGACATGGCAGTGAATGGATTCAAGGAAGTGGAAGCAAGTCATATGGTGGATGAGTGCACATACGTTCTGGAAGCATGGTAGAATGTGTGGAAAGGGAGGTCATTATATGGGAGAGCAAAAATGGCTGTGTATGGGTATGCTTCACGTCCATATTATAGTGTTGGTATTGCAGTGGAATTTATCAAAAAAAAAGGGATGACTGTGTTGTTGATTTTTCATGGTGAAGTGCCTGAGGATTGGTGGAATGAATGCATAGTGCAATTGTACAAAGGCAAAGGGGATAAAGGTGAATGTTCAAACTACAGAGGCATAAGCTTGTTGAGTATTCCTAGGAAATTGTACGGGAGGGTATTGACTGAGAGGGTGAACACATGTACAGAACATCAGATTGGGGAAGAGTAGTGTGGTTTCAGAAGTGGTAGAGGATGTGTGGATCAGGTGTTTGCTTTGAAGAATGTGTGTGAGAAATACTTAGAAAAACAGATGGATTTGTATGTAGCATTTATGGATCTGGAGAAAGCATATGATAGAGTTGATAGAGATGCTTTGTGGAAGGTATTAAGAGTATATGGTGTGGGAGTTAAGTTGCTAAAGGCAGTGAAAAGTTTTTACAAAGGATGTAAAGTATGTGTACAAGTAGGAAGAGAAGAGAGTGATTGGTTCCCAGTGAATGTCAGGCTGCGGCAGGGGTGTTTGATGTCCCCATGGCTGTTTAATTTATGGGTGGATGATTAGGGAGGTAAATGCAAGAGTCTTGGAGAGAGGGGTAAGTATGTATTCTGTTGGGGATGAGAGGGCCTGGGAAGTTAGTAAGTTGTTGTTTGCTGATGATACAGCTCTAGTGGCTGATTTGAGTGAGAAACTGAAGAAGTGTGTGACTGAGATTGGAAAAGTGTGTGAAAGGAGAAAATAAAGAGTAAATATGAATAAGAGCAAGGTTATTAGGTTCAGTAGGGTTGAGGGACAAGTTAATTGGAATGTAAGTTTGAATGGAGAAAAATTGGAGGAAGTTAAATGTTTTAGATATGTGGGAGTGGACCGAGCAGCGAATGGAAGCAGAAGTGAGTCACGGGGAGGGGATGAAGGTTCTAGGAGTGACGAAGAATGTGTAGAAGGAGAGAATGTTATTTGAGAGAGCAAAAATGGGTACATTTGAAAGAATAGTAGTTCTAACAGTGTTATATGGTTGCGAGACATGAAGTATAGATAGGGTTGTATGGAGGAGGGTAGATGTGTTGGAAATTAAATGTTTGAGGACAACATGTGGTGTGAGGTGGTTTGATCGAGTAAGTAATAAAAGGGTAAGAGAGATATGTGGTAATAGAAAGAGTGTGGTTGAGAATGTTGAAAAGGGTGTATTGAAATGGTTTGGTCACATGGAGAGAATGATTGAGGAAAGATTGACAAAATGGATGTATGTGTCAGAGGTGGAGGGAACGAGGAGAAGCGGGAGACCAAATTGGAGGTGGAAGGATGGAGTGAAAAAGATTTTAAGTGATCGGGGCCTGAACATATAGGAGGATGAAAGGCATGCAAGGAACAGAGTGAATTGGAACAATGTAGTATACTGGGGTTGACGTGCTGTCAGTGGATTGAACCAAGGCATGTGAAGCGTCTGGGGTAAACCATGAAAAGGTCTGTGGGGCCTGGATGTGGAAAGGGAGCTGTGGTTTTGGTGCATTACACATGAGAGCTAGAGACTGACTGTGAACGAATGTGGCCTTTTCCTAGCATTACCTCCAGGTGTGTGTGTGTGCTGTTTCATGTGTGGTGGGGTGGCGACAGGAATGGATGATGGCAGCAAGTATGAATATCCATGTGTATATATGTATATGTGTGTGTATGTATATGTATGTATACGTTGAAATGTATATGTGTGTGTGTGGGCGTTTATGTATGTGCTATTTCATGTGTGGTGGGGTGGCAACAGGAATGGATGAAGGCAGCAAGTATGAATATGTACGTATATATGTGTATGTCTATGTATGTATATGTATGTATATATTGAAATGTATAGGTATATATATGTGTGTGTGTGGGCATTTATGTATATACATTTGTGTGCGGGTGGGTTGGGCCATTCTTTCATCTGTTTCCTTGCACTATTCCAGGACCTCATTTTAAAGGCCCTAGTAGCCCAAGGCTGCACAACCTTTAGTTGCCGGGAAGTGTGGACACCTTTGTGAGATTGTACTCCTAATGGTATAGCATCACTAAAGGTGACTTTTCTGTATCACTTTAGATATTCAATTTAGTTTTTTAATTTGCTGATAAAAGCACTGTATGATGTTTATATGATATTATGGTACTTGTTTCATTAATTGATAACTGAATGACAAGAATGCCTATGTTGGTCATTTCCTGTTCTAATATTATTTTATCCTCTTATCATGGTCAGCTTCTTTGGCAACTTCTAAATGAACCTTCTTTGTTGCAGACTTTGCACATGATATAATGATTTGGAAATTATTATAGTATTTTTTAGATAGTGATAACTGATACTTACTAGAATGTTAAACATGTACAAATGAAGTGAGGTGAAAGGATACTCTTGGATGTCTTTTTGTGAAATCAGAATTGATGTAGACTTTGTTTTCCATTTGCCTGTGTAGTTATTCTAGATTGTTTTGATATTATTAACTGAAGTTTTTCTAACAAATGATTTTGGTCGTGATATCACAATTTAGTGATAGCATATAAGGATGCCAGTCTATTCATTTTCATATCTTTGAAACTTTGAGAATTAAATAGAATTTATCCATACATAGCAAAGGTTATCTTGTAAGTAAAGCATAGATATTCTTAATCTTTTTAAAAGAAATCTAAGTTTAATTTTTCACGTTATGATGTATTTGCAACTAACAATGGTAGCACTTTTATTAACTCTGTCAGATGTTGAATTCATAAAGTTAGCTTTACAGAAACTCACTCATACACTGATTAAGCATTTTTCCTAATTTTTTTGATGCTGTAGCATCGTAATACATAAAAGCTTATGCTCTGCTTGTTTGTGAAGGAATCGTCATAACTACAACTCTAAAGCATTTTAGTCCTTGAATTTAGATCTTGTGGAAAAAATTATTAACAGAAACAGTTGACTGTTTTCCATAGCAACAACTGTGCATACTGTATCCTTTTTGTTGCCTTGAGCATGAATTACTTAATCCAGAGTTGTGATAAAAGTTACCTGCTCAAATTATGTGATTGCTGATGATTGTTTGCCTTACCAAGGGATCAAACTCGTTTCTTGTGTATGAATTGAGGACATGACCATATACCATAAAGCTCCCATTTAGTGCTCTCCTTGCTCTTATATGTTTTTATGAACAAGGCTTTAGTTTTGAACAAGAAATAAAACCAAGCCCAGTAAATCATTTCACCAAAGATATCACGTTAGATTTATAACTTTTGGGTTGTACTTCTAGATGATATGAACTGTTTTAAATAAATTTGGTAAGTTTTATTTTTTATTACTCCATTATCAGTGTGTGATATTAAAGAGGTGCATACATCTCTGTAGGTCATTCATATGTATACCTACCTTGTGTCCGATGTGGTATAATGAACATTCATCTGTACTGGATGATTATTCATGTGAAGCTTACATCCATCTACTTTTGCGCTTACAACACATAACATAATAAACAGTCCATTTCACCCATGTCAGAAATACACCTTGCTTCAAATGACTCATTCATTAAGCATTGCAACCTCTTCATTGTTTTCTCCTTCCTCTTGTACTTTCAGCTACAGTAACAAAGATCTTTCATATCCATCTCTCATCTAACATATGGTTTTTGCATGAGAGACTCTTCTCTTCACCCCTCTGAAGACTTCAAACCAGATATTTATTTTGCATTATACTTTATGTATTCTTGCTCCTTATGCTAAGTAAAGTCATCTCCATTGTTCTCTTATATACATCTCTACTGCAGAAAACTAGAGGATTAACCCTTTCATTGCTCCACACCATGATTTTAATGCAATGTAGGGCTTTCATATGTTCCACTATTGTGGCAGTGTTTCCTACCACTGCATTAAGTGTCTGTGGGATATTGGCTACTTCCCATAATATCAGCTGCTCCTCACCTCACCCATGGATGTGAGTAGTGGTATAGGTAAAATGATGCTGAATAATGATTTTCATTTACAATACTGTGAACTACCTTTATTTTATTTTTTTTATTTTTTTTATTTTGCTTTGTCGCTGTCTCCTGCATTAGCGAGGTAGCGCAAGGAAACAGACGAAAGAAATGGCCCAACCCACCCCCTTACACATGTATATACATACACATCCACACACGCAAATATACATACCTATACATCTCAATGTACACATATATATACACACACAGACATATACATATATACACATGTACATAATTCATACTGTCTGCCTTTATTTATTCCCATCGCCACCTCGCAACACATGGAATAACAACCCCCTCCCCCCTCATGTGTGCGAGGTAGCGCTAGGAAAAGACAACAAAGGCCCCATTCGTTCACACTCAGTCTCTAGCTGTCATGTAATAATGCACCGAAACCACAGCTCCCTTTCCACATCCAGGCCCCACAAAATTTTCCATGGTTTACCCCAGACACTTCACATGCCCTGGTTCAATCCATTGACAGCACGTCGACCCCGGTATACCACATCGTTCCAATTCACTCTATTCCTTGCACACCTTTCACCCTCCTGCATGTTCAGGCCCCGATCACTCAAAATCTTTTTCACTCCATCTTTCCACCTCCAATTTGGTCTCCCACTTCTCCTCATTCCCTCCACCTCTGACATATATATCCTCTTGGTCAATCTTTCCTCACTCATTCTTTCCATGTGACCAAACCATTTCAAAACACCCTCTTCTGCTCTCTCAACCACACTCTTTTTACTTCCACACATCTCTCTTACTCTTACACTACTTACTCGATCAAACCACCTCACACCACATATTGTCCTCAAACATCTCATTTCCAGCACATCCACCCTCCTGCGCAAAACTCTATCCATAGCCCACACCTCGCAACCATACAACTTTGTTGGAACCACTATTCCTTCAAACATACCCATTTTTGCTTTCGAAGATAATGTTCTCAACTTCCAAACATTCTTCAAGGCTCAAGGCTCCCAGAATTTTCGCCCCCTCCCCCACCCTATGATTCACTTCCGCTTCCATGGCTCCATCCGCTGCCAAATCCACTCCCAGATATCTAAAACACTTCACTTCCTCGAGTTTTTCTCCATTCAAACTTACCTCCCAATTGACTTGACCCTCAACCCTACTGTACCTAATAACCTTGCTCTTATTCACATTTACTCTCAACTTTCTTCTTTCACACACTTTACCAAACTCAGTCACCAGCTTCTGCAGTTTCTCACATGAATCAGCCACCAGTGCTGTATCATTAGCGAACAAGAACTGACTCACTTCCCAAGCTCTCTAATCCACAACAGACTGCATACTTGCCCCTCTTTCTAAAACTCTAAAGAGTTGTATTTCTCTTACTTTCCTGCATTATAACTAATATTAGTGAGGAATAATTGTATAGTGTAAGCTCTGAAAAAAACAATACCAAAGTACAAAATTTATGATACATATGAATTAGTAATGAGTAAAGATGTGAGTGAGTAATAAGTAAAGATGATACCGTGTTACTGCTCAACACCCCTGTACTCAATGCACATAGATGCACACACCACAAAACTTATTGAACTATGGTCCTGATTGATGGACACTGCCAACTGCCTGAATGCTGCAGGAGCCTCAGGGGCAGGAAGTAAGTATATACCCTTCTGTCTTTTTGAGGCTCTTACAATGCTATGGAAGCTAGCCACATCCCATGGTTGGGATCATAGTTCATAAAGTGTAGTGAAGTTGTATATGCAGGGCAATTTAATAAGTGCTCAGTGTCTCCAGTGTTCTAAGTGTTGTAGGGATTGGGGATGCTTATACCACGGATGGGAAAATGTGACTCATGTTTGTCTGATGGATGTATGTCTGGATGGTTGAAATTAGTGGTTGTTTGGTGTCTGTCAGGTCATTTAAGTGTGTATGTTTTGTCAGTGTTATATTTGTGGAGGTGGGGAGAATTTTTGTGTAGAGATTGCTAAGTGTAGGGCAGGAGTGAGCTTTTTTACTTCTACTTTAGGGTTGGTGGTTAGTTATAGAGTGAGGGGTTTAGATGGGAGGGGTCTAGTGCTGCTGCATAGAATTGAGTGCCTAGTATGTTGTTGTAGGACTGTACTGGGAGGATCTTTGTTCCATTGCATAAGTGTTGAGTGTTTGTGGTTGTGAGGCAGCCAGTGATTGTTTTGAGTGTTCATTTCGAGAGGTTTGCAGCCTTGTTATACTTACTTCTAAGAGAACAGAAGACCAGGCAAGTGAGGTGTAGTGTAAAGTAAAAGTAAAGAGGATGTTGTCTAAATCTGATGCCAGTTAGTGTTTTGAGGGCATTTAGTTTGTGTATTGCTTTTATGTTGATGTTATTAGGGTGTGAACTGAATGTCATGTGTGTTGTATGTAATGCCTTGAATGGCTGGTATTGTATTCATTGGGATTGATTGTCCATTCTGTGTGACTGACAGGTGTGAGCTGGATTTATCTGTTAGATGAGTAAATGAAGACTAGTGCTGCATATTTGTTGTGGTGTTGGGGTATTGTGATGAGATTGTGAGGTGGTCTGCATACGAAAGGACCTTCATGTTATGATTTGTCAGAGGTCAGTTGTATGGGTGAGAACAGGAACCTTTGTTTGAATCTTCTGTGGCTCAAGTTTTTAGAGAGTTTGGTTCTGAGGATAGAAGTGATGTAGGGTAGTAGGTTAGGGGGAGTTTGTTAGTTTGAAGGGTCTAAAGATTGATATGTTAGAAAGTTTTTAGATTATAGGAATATTATTGTGTAGCAAATTGTGGTTGAAGATATATGTAAGTGTTTGGATTACAAGTAGGCCAGTGTTTTATATGAAAGTTTGATGTGTTTTCAGAGTATATATATATATATATATATATATGTTGAGAAAAGAGGTCACTATCTGGGAGGGCAAAAATGGTTATGGTTGGAGATAGTCCCAACAAAGTTGTATGGATGAGAGCATGGGCTATAGATGAGAATGAACAGAAGTGGGTGGTGTCAAGGAAACATTGTTTGAGGACAATAGGTGTGAAAAGGGTTTATCAAGTAAAAGGGTAAGAGAGAGAAAGGTGTGATGATAAAAGAAGCATGGTTGGGAGAGTTGAAGAGGATGTGCTGAAATTGTTTAGACATACGGAGAGAAGAGGTGGATAAAGAAGATACACATGTCAGAAGTTGAGGGTACAAGAAGGGGGAGAGCATACGAGATGGAAGGATGTAGTAAAACAGATTTTGTTTGCTCTGGGCCTGAACATGCAAGGGGGAGGGTGTGAAAAGGGTTTATCAAGTAAAAGGGTAAGAGAGAGAAAGGTGTGATGATAAAAGAAGCATGGTTGGGAGAGTTGAAGAGGATGTGCTGAAATTGTTTAGACATACGGAGAGAAGAGGTGGATAAAGAAGATACACATGTCAGAAGTTGAGGGTACAAGAAGGGGGAGAGCATACGAGATGGAAGGATGTAGTAAAACAGATTTTGTTTGCTCTGGGCCTGAACATGCAAGGGGGAGTAAAAGTTGTGCATGAGATAAGAGTGGCTTAGAATGATGTCATGTGCAGAGGGGGAAACATTGTCAGTTGACTGAACTAGGGAATATGAAGTAGCATGGTCTTTGGGGCCTGGTTGTGGCTAGGAGGCTGTGGGTTTGGTGCATTGTAATTGACATTTATAGAATGGATATGAGTGAATGAGGCTGTTTCTTCATCTGTTCTTGGCATTACCTTGTTAATACCAGAAACAGCAAACAAGTATGAAAAAAAAAAAAAAAAAGACTTCCCATTGTTTCTAATCTCATAGGCTGACTGGATGACTACATTCTTATTTGCCTTACTAAAGAAAAGTTTCCTTATTTTCATTTTATGTTCTAAACTAATTTATTTTTCCATGCCCAAAACTCTAAGCACATTAGTGACGGTATCAGTAAAATGGTATAAAATAAAGGTTTATTTAGAACAAATTTACACTGATACCGGACTATAAACTTGAATAGACTGCACTTTCCTTGATCCTCCAGGTATTGCAATTTTCTTTAGAATGAGTTTTGAATGGGGATGCATATGTCTAGATACTTTTGAAAAACTTTTACTTCAAAAATTCTGTGGCTAAGATCCTTCTGGAAAGTCATGCTAATGACACATTTACTAGGAGAGCAGGACATGCAAGGGTATATTATTCTTAAATTATACATTGCTTTTTGTCACTTAATATTAAACTTTTTTCATACTTGTTCATCGTTTCCTGTGTCAGCACCAGGAAATGGACAAAAAAAAGGCCATATCCATTCACATAAACATATACACACATATACATGTGAACATATACACGTTTGCATACACACACATGTAGTAGATATTCATACTTATTCAGTGTCATCCATTCCATTCCAGACACCACCCTGCCCCAGTGGAAACAGCGTAAATGCATGAAAGAAAAAATTATGCGTATACATATTATTAGCTTTAGTAGGGTTGAGGGACAAGTTAATTGGGATGTAAGTTTTAATGGAGAAAAATTGGAGAAAGTGAAATGTATTAGATATCTGGGAGTTTATCCCTGGGGATAGGGGAGAAAGAATACTTCCCACGTATTCCCTGCGTGTCGTAGAAGGCGACTAAAAGGGGAGGGAGCGGGTGGCTGGAAATCCTCCCCTTTCTTGTTTTTTTTTAATTTTCCAAAAGAAGGAACAGAGAAGGGGGTCAGGTGAGGATATTCCCTCTAAGGCCCAGTTCTCTGTTCTTAACGCTACCTCGCTAACGCGGGAAATGGCAAATAGTATGAAAAAAAAAAAAAAAAATATATATATATATATATATATATATATATATATATATATATATATTTTTTCTTGCTTTGTCGCTGTCTCCCGCGTTTGCGAGGTAGCGCAAGGAAACAGACGAAAGAAATGGCCCAACCCTCCCCCATACACATGTATATACATACGTCCACACACGCAAATATACATACCTACACAGCTTTCCATGGTTTACCCCAGATGCTTCACATGCCCTGATTCAACCCACTGACAGCACGTCAACCCCGGTATACCACATCGATCCAATTCGCTCTATTCCTTGCCCTCCTTTCACCCTCCTGCATATTCAGGCCCCGATCACACAAAATCTTTTTCACTCCATCTTTCCACCTCCAATTTGGTCTCCCACTTCTCGTCGTTCCCTCCACCTCCGACACATATATCTTCTTGGTCAATCTTTCCTCACTCATTCTCTCCATGTGCCCAAACCATTTCAAAACACCCTCTTCTGCTTTCTCAACCACGCTCTTTTTATTTCCACACATCTCTCTTACCCTTACGTTACTTACTCAATCAAACCACCTCACACCACACATTGTCCTCAAACATCTCATTTCCAGCACATCCATCCTCCTGCGCACAACTCTATCCATAGCCCACGCCTCGCAACCATACAACATTGTTGGAACCACTATTCCTTCAAACATACCCATTTTTGCTTTCCGAGATAATGTTCTCGACTTCCACACATTCTTCAAGGCTCCCAGAATTTTCACCCCCTCCCCCACCCTATGATCCACTTCCGCTTCCATGGTTCCATCCGCTGCCAGATCCACTCCCAGATATCTAAAACACTTTACTTCCTCCAGTTTTTCTCCATTCAAACTTACCTCCCAACTGACTTGACCCTCAACCCTACTGTACCTAATTACCTTGCTCTAATTCACATTTACTCTTAACTTTCTTCTTTCACACACTTTACCAAACTCAGTCACCAGCTTCTGCAGTTTCTCACATGAATCAGCCACCAGCGCTGTATCATCAGCGAACAACAACTGACTCACTTCCCAAGCTCTCTCATCCCCAACAGACTTCATACTTGCCCCTCTTTCCAAAACTCTTGCATTCACCTCCCTAACAACCCCATCCACAAACAAATTAAACAACCATGGAGACATCACATACCCCTGCCGCAAACCTACATTCACTGAGAACCAATCACTTTCCTCTCTTCCTACACGTACACGTGCCTTACATCCTCAATAATAACTTTTCACTGCTTCTAACAACTTGCCTCCCACAACATATATTCTTAATACCTTCCACAGAGCATCTCTATCAACTCTATCATATGCCTTCTCCAGATCCATAAATACTACATACAAATCCATTTGCTTTTCTAAGTATTTCTCACATACATTCTTCAAAGCAAACACCTGATCCACACATCCTCTACCACTTCTGAAACCACACTGCTCTTCCCCAATCTGATGCTCTGTACATGCCTTCACCCTCTCAATCAATACCCTCCCATATAATTTACCAGGAATACTCAACAAACTTATACCTCTGTAATTTGAGCACTCACTCTTATCCCCTTTGCCTTTGTACAATGGCACTATGCACGCATTCCGCCAATCCTCAGGCACCTCACCATGAGTCATACATACATTAAATAACCTTACCAACCAGTCAGTAATACAGTCACCCCTTTTTTAATAAATTCCACTGCAATACCATCCAAACCTGCTGCCTTGCCGGCTTTCATCTTCCGCAAAGCTTTTACTACCTCTTCTCTGTTTACCAAATCATTTTCCCTAACCCTCTCACTTTGCACACCACCTCGACCAAAACACCCTATATCTGCCACTCTATCATCAAACACATTCAATAAACCTTCAAAATACTCACTCCATCTCCTTCTCACATCACCACTACTTGTTATCACCTCCCCATTTGCGCCCTTCACTGAAGTTCCCATTTGCTCCCTTGTCTTACGCACTTTTTTTTACCTCCTTCCAGAACATCTTTTTATTCTCCCTAAAATTTAATGATACTCTCTCACCCCAACTCTCATTTGCCCTCTTTTTCACCTCTTGCACCTTTCTCTTGACCTCCTGTCTTTCTTTTATACATCTCCCACTGAGTTGCATTTTTTCCCTGCAAAAATCGTCCAAATGCCTCTCTCTTCTCTTTCACTAATAATCTTACTTCTTCATCCCACCACTCACTACCCTTTCTAATCAACCCACCTCCCACTCTTCTCATGCCACAAGCATCTTTTGCGCAATCCATCACTGATTCCCTAAATACATCCCATTCCTCCCCCACTCCCCTTACTTCCATTGTTCTCACCTTTTTCCATTCTGTACTCAGTCTCTCCTGGTATTTCCTCACACAAGTCTCCTTCCCAAGCTCACTTACTCTCACCACCCTCTTCACCCCAACATTCACTCTTCTTTTCTGAAAACCCATACAAATCTTCACCTTAGCCTCCACAAGATAATGATCAGATATCCCTCCAGTTGCACCTCTCAGCACATTAACATCCAAAAGTCTCTCTTTCGTGCGCCTGTCAATTAACACGTAATCCAATAACGCTCTCTGGCCATCTCTCCTACTTACATACATATACTTATGTATATCTCACTTTTTAAACTAGGTATTCCCAATCACCAGTCCTTTTTCAGCACATAAATCTACAAGCTCTTCACCATTTCCATTTACAACACTGAACACCCCATGTATACCAATTATTCCCTCAACTGCCACATTACTCACCTTTGCATTCAAATCACCCATCACTATAACCCGGTCTCGTGCATCAAAACCACTAACACACTCATTCAGCTGCTCCCAAAACACTTGCCTCTCATGATCTTTCTTCTCATGCCCAGGTGCATATGCACCAATAATCACCCATCTCTCTCCATCAACTTTCAGTTTTACCCATATTAATCGAGAATTTACTCTCTTACATTCTATCACATACTCCCACAACTCCTGTTTCAGGAGTAGTGCTACTCCTTCCCTTGCTCTTGTCCTCTCACTAACCCCTGACTTTACTCCCAAGACATTCCCAAACCACTCTTCCCCTTTACCCTTGAGCTTCGTTTCACTCAGAGCCAAAACATCCAGGTTCCTTTCCTCAAACATACTACCTATCTCTCCTTTTTTCACATCTTGGTTACATCCACACACATTTAGACACCCCAGTCTGAGCCTTCGAGGAGGATGAGCGACTAGAAAGCGACTAGAGGGGACGGGAGCGGGGGGCCAGAAATCCTCCCCTCCTTGTATTTTTTTAACTTTCTAAAATGGGAAACAGAAGAAGGAGTCACGCGGGGAGTGCTCATCCTCCTCGAAGGCTCACATTGGGGTGCCTAAATGTGTGTGGATGTAACCAAGATGTGAAGAAAGGAGAGATAGGTAGTATGTTTGAGGAAAGGAACCTGGATGTTTTGGCTCTGAGTGAAACGAAGCTCAAGGGTAAAGGGGAAGAGTGGTTTGGGAATGTCTTAGGAGTAAAGTCAGGGGTTAGTGAGAGGACAAGAGCAAGGGAAGGAGTAGCAGTACTCCTGAAACAGGAGTTGTGGAAGTATGTGATAGAATGTAAGAAAGTAAATTCTCGATTGATATGGGTAAAACTGAAAGTTGATGGAGAGAGATGGGTGATTATTGGTGCATATGCACCTTGGCATGAGAAGAAAGATCATGAGAGGCAAGTGTTTTGGGAGCAGCTGAATGAGTGTGTTAGTGGTTTTGATGCACGAGACCGGGTTATAGTGTTGGGTGATTTGAATGCAAAGGTAAGTAATGTGGCAGTTGAGGGAATAATTGGTATACACGGGGTATTCAGTGTTGTAAATGGAAATGGTGAAGAGCTTGTAGATTTATGTGCTGAAAAAGGACTGATGATTGGGAATACCTGGTTTAAAAAGCGAGATATACATAAGTATACTTATGTAAGTAGGAGAGATGGCCAGAGAGCGTTATTGGATTACGTGTTAATTGACAGGCGCGCGAAAGAGAGACTTTTGGATGTTAATGTGCTGAGAGGTGCAACTGGAGGGATGTCTGATCATTATCTTGTGGAGGCTAAGGTGAAGATTTGTATGGGTTTCCAGAAAAGAAGAGTGAATGTTGGGGTGAAGAGGGTGGTGAGAGTAAGTGAGCTTGGGAAGGAGACTTGTGTGAGGAAGTACCAGGAGAGACTGAGTACAGAATGGAAAAAGGTGAGAACAATGGAAGTAAGGGGAGTGGGGGAGGAATGGGATGTATTTAGGGAATCAGCGATGGATTGCGCAAAAGATGCTTGTGGCATGAGAAGAGTGGGAGGTGGGTTGATTAGAAAAGGTAGTGAGTGGTGGGATGAAGAAGTAAGAGTATTAGTGAAAGAGAAGAGAGAGGCATTTGGACGATTTTTGCAGGGAAAAAATGAAATTGAGTGGGAGACGTATAAAAGAAAGAGACAGGAGGTCAAGAGAAAGGTGCAAGAGGTGAAAAAAAGGGCAAATGAGAGTTGGGGTGAGAGAGTATCATTAAATTTTAGGGAGAATAAAAAGGTGTTCTGGAAGGAGGTAAATAAAGTGCGTAAGACAAGGGAGCAAATGGGAACTTCAGTGAAGGGCGCAAATGGGGAGGTGATAACAAGTAGTGGTGATATGAGAAGGAGATGGAGTGAGTATTTTGAAGGTTTGTTGAATGTGTTTGATGATAGAGTGGCAGATATAGGGTGTTTTGGTCGAGGTGGTGTGCAAAGTGCGAGGGTTAGGGAAAATGATTTGGTAAACAGAGAAGTGTTTTAGATATCTGGGAGTGGATCTGGCAGCGGATGGAACCATGGAAGCGGAAGTGGATCATAGGGTGGGGGAGGGGGCGAAAATTCTGGGAGCCTTGAAGAATGTGTGGAAGTCGAGAACATTATCTCGGAAAGCAAAAATGGGTATGTTTGAAGGAATAGTGGTTCCAACAATGTTGTATGGTTGCGAGACGTGGGCTATGGATAGAGTTGTGCGCAGGAGGATGGATGTGCTGGAAATGAGATGTTTGAGGACAATATGTGGTGTGAGGTGGTTTGATCGAGTAAGTAACGTAAGGGTAAGAGAGATGTGTGGAAATAAAAAGAGCGTGGTTGAGAGAGCAGAAGAGGGTGTTTTGAAATGGTTCGGGCACATGGAGAGAATGAGTGAGGAAAGATTGACCAAGAGAATATATATGTCGGAGGTGGAGGGAACGAGGAGAAGAGGGAGACCAAATTGGAGTTGGAAAGATGGAGTGAAAAAGATTTTGTGTGATCGAGGCCTGAACATGCAGGAGGGTGAAAGGAGGGCAAGGAATAGAGTGAATTGGAGCGATGTGGTATACCGGGGTTGACGTGCTGTCAGTGGATTGAGTCAAGGCATGTGAAGCATCTGGGGTAAACCATGGAAAGCTGTGTAGGTATGTATATTTGCGTGTGTGGATGTATGTATATACATGTGTATGGGGGTGGGTTGGGCCATTTCTTTCGTTTGTTTCCTTGCGCTACCTCGCAAACGCGGGAGACAGCGACAAAGCAAAAAAAAAAAAAAAAACAGAGAAGAGGTAGTAAAAGCTTTGCGGAGTATTCCTGGCAAATTATATGGGAGGGTATTGATTGAGAGGGTGAAGGCATGTACAGAGCATCAGATTGGGGAAGAGCAGTTTGGTTTCAGAAGTGGTAGAGGATGTGTGGATCAGGTGTTTGCTTTGAAGAATGTATGTGAGAAATACTTGGAAAAGCAAATGGATTTGTATGTAGCATTTATGGATCTAGAGAAGGCATATGATAGAGTTGATAGAGATGCTCTGTGGAAGGTATTAAGAATATATGGTGTGGGAGGCAAGTTGTTAGAAACAGTGAAAAGTTTTTATCGAGGATGTAAGGCATGTGTACGTGTAGGAAGAGAGGAAAGTGATTGGTTCTCAGTGAATGTAGGTTTGTGGCAGGGGTGTGTGATGTCTCCATGGTTGTTTAATTTGTTTATGGATGGGGTTGTTAGGGAGGTGAATGCAAGAGTTTTGGAAAGAGGGGCAAGTATGAAGTCTGTTGGGGATGAGAGAGCTTGGGAAGTGAGTCAGTTGTTGTTCGCTGATGATACAGCGCTGGTGGCTGATTCATGTGAGAAACTGCAGAAGCTGGTGACTGAGTTTGGTAAAGTGTGTGAAAGAAGAAAGTTAAGAGTAAATGTGAATAAGAGCAAGGTAATTAGGTACAGTAGGGTTGAGGGTCAAGTCAATTGGGAGGTGAGTTTGAATGGAGAAAAACTGGAGGAAGTGAAGTGTTTTAGATATCTGGGAGTGGATCTGGCAGCGGATGGAACCATGGAAGCGGAAGTGGATCATAGGGTGGAGGAGGGGGCGACAATTCTGGGAGCCTTGAAGAATGTGTGGAAGTCGAGAACATTATCTCGGAAAGCAAAAATGGGTATGTTTGAAGGAATAGTGGTTCCAACAATGTTGTATGGTTGCGAGACGTGGGCTATGGATAGAGTTGTGCGCAGGAGGATGGATGTGCTGGAAATGAGATGTTTGAGGACAATGTGTGGTGTGAGGTGGTTTGATAGAGTAAGTAACGTAAGGGTAAGAGAGATGTGTGGAAATAAAAAGAGTGTGGTTGAGAGAGCAGAAGAGGGTGTTTTGAAATGGTTTGGGCACATGGAGAGAATGAGTGAGGAAAGATTGACCAAGAGGATATATGTGTCGGAGGTGGAGGGAACGAGGAGAAGAGGGAGACCAAATTGGAGGTGGAAAGATGGAGTGAAAAAGATTTTGTGTGATCGGGGCCTGAACATGCAGGAGGGTGAAAGGAGGGCAATGAATAGAGTGAATTGGAGCGATGTGGTATACCGGGGTTGACGTGCTGTCAGTGGATTGAATCAAGGCATGTGAAGCGTCTGGGGTAAACCATGGAAAGCTGTGTAGGTATGTATATTTGCGTGTGTGGAAGTATGTATATACATGTGTATGGGGGTGGGTTGGGCCATTTCTTTCGTCTGTTTCCTTGCGCTACCTCGCAAACGCGGGAGACAGCGACAAAGCAAAAAAAAAAAATATATATATATATATATATACATGCGTATTGCCGAAACCATTCCTGAACGACCCGACTACTAGCGTGTACTGAACTGTTGTCTTGAAGTAAGTAGAAATGTTGTGGCTCAAGGCACAGTAGAGCAGTCACAGTGGGAAGCAGCACCTCCAAAATTTCTACATATTTTCCTCTACCACTTCTGAAACCACACTGCTCTTCCCCAATCTGATGCTCTGTACATGCCCTCACCCTCTCAATCAATACCCTCCCATATAATTTACCAGGAATACTCAACAAACTTATACCTCCGTAATTTGAGCACTCGCTCTTATCCCCTTTGCCTTTGTACAATGGCACTATGCAAGCATTCCGCCAATCCTCAGGCACCTCACCATGACTCATACATACATTGAATAACCTTACCAACCAGTCAACAACACAATCACCCCCTTTTTTAATAAATTCCACTGCAATACCATCCAAACCCGCTGCCTTACTGGCTTTCATCTTCCGCAAAGCTTTTACTACCTCTTCTCTGTTTACCAAATCATTTTCCCTAACCCCCTCACTCTTCACACCACCTCGACCAAAACACCGTATATCTGCCACTCTATCATGAAACATTCAACAAACCTTCAAAATACTTACTCCATCTCCTCACATCACTACTTGTTATCACCTCCCCATTTGCCCCCTTCACTGATGTTCCCATTTGTTTCCTTGTCTTACTCACTGTACACACTTTATCTGGGGATAGGGGGAAAGAATACTTCTCCAGTATTTCCCACATGACATAGAAGGCGACTAATGGGGGTGGGAGCAGGGGACTGGAAACCCACCCCTCCTTGTATTTCAGTTTCTAAAAGGGGAAGCAGGAGTCAAGCAGGGAGTGCTCATCCTCCTTCAAGGCTCAGATTGGGGTGTCAGAATGTGTTTGGATGCAACCAATATGAGAAGAAAGGAGAGATAGGTAGTATGTTTGAGGAAAGAAACCTGGATGTTCTGGCTCTGGGTGAAATGAAACTGAAGGGTATAGGGGAAGAGTGGTTAGGGCAAGTCTTAGGAGTAAAGTCAGGTTGGTGAGAGGACAAGAGCTACGGAAAGAGTAGCAGTACTCCTAAAGCAGGTGTTGTGGGAGTATGTGATTGAGTGTAAGTAAATTCTATCTTGATGTGGTTAAAACTGAAACTGGATGGAGAGAGATGGGTGATTAATGGTGCTTATGCACTTGGTCATGAGAAGAAAGATCATAAGCAGCAAGCATTTTGAGAGCAGCTGAGTGAGAGTGTCAGCAGCTTTCATGCACAAGGCTGGGTTTTGGTGATGGGTGCTTTAAATGCGAAGGTGAGTAATGTGGCAGTTGAGGGTGTAATTGGTGTAGATGGGGTATTCTGTGTTGTAAATGGAAATGGTGAAGAGCTTGTAGATTTGTGTGCTAAAAAAGGACTGGTGATTTGGAATACCCATTTAAAAAGAGAGATATACATAAGTATATATATGTGAGCAGGAGAGATAGGCAAAGAGCATTATTAGATTACATGTTAATTTATAGGTGTGTAAAAGAGAGACTTTTGGATATTAATGTGCTGAGAGGGGCAGCTGGAGGGATGTCTGATCACTATATTGTGGAGGCAAAGGTGAAGAATTGTAGAGGTTTTCAAAGCAGAATAAAGAATGTTGGGGAGAAGAGAGTGGTGAGAGTAAGTGAGCTTGGAAAGGAGACTTGTGTGAGGAAGTACCAGGAGAGATTCAGTGTAGAACTGCAAAAGGTGAGAGCAAATGATGTGAGGAGAGTGGGTGAGGAATGGGATGCATTTAGGGAGGCAGTGATGGCTTGTGCAAAAGATGCATTTGGCATGAGAAAGGTAGGAGGTGGGCAGATTAGAAAGGGTAGTGAGTTGTAGGATGAAAAAGTAAAGTTGTTAGTGAAAGAAAGGAGAGGCGTTTGGGTAATACTTGCAAGGAAGGAGTGCAAATGACTGGGAGATGTATAAAGGAAAGTGGCAGAAGGTCAAGAGAAAGGTGCAAGGGTTGAAAAAGAGAGCAAATGAGAGTTGGGTTGAGAGTATCATTAAATTTAGGGAGATTAAAAAGATGTTTTGGAAAGAGTTAAATAACGTGCATAAGATGAGAGAACAAATGGGAACATCGGTGAAGGGGACAAGTGGGGAAGTAATAACAGGGAGTGAGAAGGAGATGAGTGAGTATTTTGAAGGTTTGTTGAATGTGCTCAATGACAGAGTGGCAGATATTTGGATGTTTTGGTCAGGATGGTGTGTAAAGTGAGAGGGTCAGGGAGAATGGTTTGATTAAGAAAGAAGAGGTAGTGAAAGCTTTGCGAAAGATGAAATCCAGCAAGGCAGCGGGTTTGGATGGTATTGCAGTGGAATTTATTAAAAGGGGGAGGGTAAATGTGTTGTGTGTATGGATCATAGTGAAGTGCCTAAAGACTGGCGAAATGCATACATAGTACCATTGTACAAAGGCAAAGGGGATAAGGTGAGTGTTCAAACTACAGAGCATAAGTTTGCTGAGTATTCGTGGAAAATTTTATGGGAGGGTATTGATTGAGAGGGTAAAGGCGTGTACAGAGCATCAGATCGGGGAAGAGTAGTGTGGTTTCAGAAGTGGTAGAGGATGTGTGGATAATGTGTTTGCTTTGAAGAATGTTTGTGACAAATACTTAAAAACATGGATTTGTATGTAGCATTTATGGATCTGGAGAAGGCATAGATAAAGTTGATAGAGATGCTTTGTGGAAGGTCTTAAGAGTATATGGTGTAAGTTGCCAAGCAAAGTTTTTACTAAGGATATAAGGCATGTGTACGCGTAGGAAGAGAGGAGAGTGATTGTTTTCCAGTGAATGTCGATCTGCAGCACGGATGTATGATGTTCCCATGGTTGTTTAACGTGTTTATGGATGGGGTGGTGGGGGAGGGGCGAGGATGCGGTCTGTTGGGAATGAGAAGGGCTAGTAAAACATTCCGTCAAAAAAAGTCAGTAATGTACTATATAAGGATGTTCACTGAGCCTCTCAGTATGCCAATTAACTTTTTAAAGGGAGAACAGGGAAAGGACGTGCCAACTCGGAAAAGATGGATGTTACTGTGGAGAGTGAACCCTAAAGAGTTTTGATAATAGAAGAGGTCCAGTGTTTGGAGGTGTTTATGTTTTTAGTGATAGTTAAGGAGGGGAAACGAAAGGTCCTCGACTCCACCGGGATCATTCCAAGAACGGCGTAACAAATCCCTATTCTATGCAGACAACCAGGAAAATAGCGTTATACTTTCTGTGTCATACTTAAGGACACAACAGACGAAAGAACCTGAACGAAGGTTGAAATTTTGTCTCCTGTATGTCATATGGGTAAATGTGGATTTGGCAGATACACACATCCTTTATGCTTATTTGTATAATAGGTTGTTAATATGGTGTCATTGTGATTGTAATTCATAAACACAAATGGTATAGTATGGAAATATATACCGTAAATCGTAAGGCAGACACATTATGTGATTGTTTTCAGTTTGCCTCAATAGTAGATGTTAGAGGACGTTTGAGTGATGTTTACCAAAAACAGTAAAGGAAATTAATGGAAAAAAATGGCAACGCTGTTCCATGTGGGTTGACAGTGCATCGTGTAAGACAAATCTATACTGAAACCATATGATGACAGTTGTAAATTATCAGTAAGTTATATAGATGATGATCTACGTCGAGCACACAGTTAACTATATAATGGAAGTCACCGAATATGTCAAGTCGCGTCCGTTTAGGATTCGTAGGTTGTTTTTTTTCCACGGCCGCAGAGCAGCAGTGACAACTTCGTCACGGCGATGACCATTGCAGGTGTTCATCATTGCCTTCATCATTGTTGCTCAGACATGTTTCTATGGGATTAAGGTCGGGGGATTTAGAAGGATGTAGGTAAGGGTTATACGTGCGTATTGCCGAAACGATTCCTGAACGACCCGACTACTAGCGTGTATTGAACTGTTGTCTTGAAGTAGAAATGTAGCTCAAGGAACAGTAGAGCTGTCACAGTGGGAAGCAGCACCTCCAAAATTTCTACATATTTTTCTCCGGTGAAGTGGCATCCCGACCCTACACCACGGAAACAGGTTTATCAACCCTTCAAATATGACCAGACTATAGTGCTCACTCTAATATCCAGCGTATCCAGCTGTAACGTTACTTTCTCGGCTGATTGTACACTGAAATCCCGTACCTAGAAGGTTCAGCACGTGGACGTGAAGAGAATAATGCTTCATGGCAGGAGAGTCAGTCGGATTTATACATAATTAGAAGAAAATATGCGAAAGAGTAAAACAAACTTATGAAGGGCGAAAAAATTTTGGGCTTCAAAGTGAGTAGTAGAATAAAACATTGTTCAGATATATTAGCGATTTCAATAAAGGATCACATACAGATATCGATAATATTACAAAGATACTAACTGCATCAATAAAGGATATGATTGAAAAAAAGAAATTGTGGTGATTATACAAACAGCACACCATGTGGGTTAAAGTGACATACGTATCGGTTACTGCTAGAATTGCCATAAGCCATTTGTTTGTATTGAAGAATATAAGCCAGGTCACGAGTCACAGCGAGAGTGCTCAGAGATAGCAGGTCTGAGGGACACTGGAAAGAGGCAACAAATTTACAGGGTCCCCAGACCTTTACCTGTATTCGCTCCTACTTTTATTCATCAATGGGCTAATTACCGTGCAGGCGCCAATTGTTTTGTTACGCACACGGATAACAGTATCTTAGAGTTATAGGATTAAATCAAACACCAGTATTAAAACTACTTATGATACAAGAAATAAAGAGTACAAAATAACAGAAGCACATCAATCGGGCACAAATCCTTTACGTTAACACTTAACATTCAATATTCCAGGTAAGATTTCAAGCCAGATCTCTTTCCTGTATGACAATTTGACCCTAGGAACATAATTCAAAATACTCTTATTCGTTGGGCAATTCTATGACAAGCTACACGACATTGTTACATTCAGGAATATGACACAAGAGACACTTTATTGGTGGGCAATTCCATGGGACAAGTCACAATACACTATGACACTCGGACCTAAATGACAGAGGCAGTGCAACACCGTAGAGTTTAGTATGACACCACTTTACACTGATCGTAGGCTGCGGGTTTGAGATACAGGGGAAACCCACATAGATATTCATCATTCAACATTAAGATATAACTTTATTTGCGAATATTATGGAAGTGATTTTTCTGCTTATTCCGGTTTCTTAAGCTGAACATCCACATCGACGACACGCGGGAACAGCGTGAGTCCGACAAATACATTCACGTGTGTGTATGTGTGTGTGTGTGTGTGTGTAGATGGGGATTGGGGGTTTGAGTCCTCAGTATGCTCGGTTACTTGTCCTACTCAATGCCCAAAAAATTTTTGTGTTCCTCTAAGTTGTCGCAGACATCATCCACACATAGATAGTTTAGCTACCAGACTAGCAATATACCTTACAACACCCAAGCAAGACGGGGTTATGGAAGGGGTGACTACATCCCCATAGATTCCGTGGGCAGAGTTCTCTACAGACATTAATCCGACCATGAAGCTTACCCCAACATTATGGAGTCAGGTAGAAAAAGTACAATTTCAATAACCACATGATTAAGTGGTTGTAAAAATCACATCTGCATTGCATAGATATATTCTCAAGACATTCTATAGTCAAGCTGTTGGAACTCCTAAAGGAGCTACACCTTCCGCAGTGTAGCTGAAAGTTTACAATTGACGCTACCTGGCTAACGCGGAAAATGACGAATATGTACGAAAATTTATATATATATATATATATATATATATATATATATATATATATATATATATATATATATTTCATACTATTTGCCATTTCCCGCGGTAGCGAGGTAGCTTTAGGAACAGAGGACTGAGCCTTTGAGGGAAATCCCCACTTGGCCCCCATCTCTGTTCCTTCCTTTGGAAAATCAAAAATGAGAGGGGAGGATTTCCAGTCCCCCGCTCCCTAATATATATATATATATATATATATATATATATATATATATATATATATATATATATATATATATATATATATATATATATTTTTTTTTTTTTTTTCCTGAGAGTCCACGGGGAAAATGAAACACAATAAGTTCTCAAGTGCACTTTCGTGTAATAATCACATCATCAGGGGAGACGAGAGAAATATAACAGTCAGTTGACATACAACGAAGAGACGTAGTTAAGACGCCATTTGGTAAACATGCGATTGTCCAAGACAGACACCGAGTGTATCATAAACTTATCATTTTACAAATTTTATCAACAGTAAAGTTATCTAATTTGTATAGACCATCACTAATATTAAGATTGTAATTCTTTGTGTATTTAATAAAAAAAATTCAATGATAATTCTCGTGGTAATGGTTAGAGTTAATAACTGAGATGGCATTACTCCAGTCAATACAATGATCATAGTTTTTAACGTGATTAAACAAGGCATTTGATTCTTGTCCCGTTCTTATACTATATTCATGTTGCTGAAGTCTAACAGAAAGTTCCTCTCCAGTCTGCCTAACATAAAACTTATCACAAATTCTACATGGCACTTTATAGATGCACCCAGGAGAATTTTCTGGTGAACTCCTGATTAAGATATTCTTTATAGTATTATTGTTGCTGAAGCAACATTTACATCAAAGGACTTAAGTAAAGTAAAATTATTATTACAAGGGAGATCTAAAAGATTCTTGGTATCAATGGGAGGTTTGGGCTCAACTCTATAAAATTATTTCATTGCTAACTTAAAACGATTTATCAATGAAAGATCTAAGGTACTTTAACTTAGATCCAATAGAATATATCTTCTCAAACTCATCAATATACTCTGGACTGATAACACGTAATGCCCTAAGGAACATAGATTGAAATGATGATAATCTAACTCTGTCATGTCATGTCATGTCAACATGACAGAGTTAAATTATCATGACTCACCCACATACAAATGTATATACATAAACGCCCACACACGCACATATACATACCCATACATTTCAACGTATACATACATATACATGCACGGACATATACATATATACGCATGTACCTATTCATACTTGCTGCCTCCATCCATTTTCGTCGCCATTGATTGAAATATCATTTGTATTCTTTCCCGGAAATATTACAAGGAGAACGGATCACGTCGTGCCAGATGTCGCTACATACTGAAGAAAAAATGTCAAAACAAACTTACATTTTATATCTACTCTTGAATGACTAGAAATAAAGGAAGGAAAGTGAATATAGAATAAAAAAAATTTTTACTAATACTTGACAAACTCCACAACGACGAATTGAAGGACTGGAGACTAGGCCTAGATGCAGTATGCACATGGATTCAGGACACAGTAAAAATCTTTAGGGCTACTTGCCCCATGAATCATCGCCCAGTGAGGCTTTCGGGTAGTGCTAGTCTACCACTTGACAGTGCCGCAGGTAACAGAGAATCCAGTCACGAGAGTGATTCCTCCACTGCTTCAAATCACGAGAGATGGAAACAAAGAAATCAAGTAACGAAACGCCTTAAAGTATCTTAGAAAGTTTAACGACTAGGCATTGTAAAACAGTTTTTCTTGTTGATCCACAATGCACTATGAGAAATTGCGCCTGAAAAATACACGGAAACTTTGCGTATTTCCTGCCAGAAAGTGTACATTTTAACAATGTAAGGCGATTTTTCTCGACATTTCAACTTGCAAAACGATTGGCAGAGCGAAGTGATTTCTATGTTTGTCACAGTCCTAACATTTTTGTTTTCAAGTTTAAGGATGAAAGTGTGCCATACATTCATAATTTCAACTTTATTTGTAATTGAGAATAATATTTTGCTACACATAAGAAATAATCAAATATAAAAGCCATATAAAACTGGTTATATATATATATATATATATATATATATATATATATATATATATATATATATATATATATATATATATATAAAGAATCCAATATATGTGT